>NW_017259305.1:1373705-1386297 GCF_001594045.1 Atta colombica | reverse complement strand
CACACACACACACACACACACACACACACACACACACACACACACACACACACACACACACACACACACACACACACACACACACACACACAAACATGGTGTTTGGAAAATCTGATAAATCTTTCGCATAGGAATAGAATAAACTGAGAAAATAAGTTTTCTATCATTTTGCAATTTTCGCAATAGTTCATATTAATTGCTAAAAATTGCCGAAAATTTGGTTTTCAATAATTTATTACTCAAATACTATCAATTTTACAAAAAAACTGCAAGAGACAAAAATTGTTTATTTTTTTTTCATGGAGCTCTAAGAATGTTTTAAGAATTTTTTCAGCATTTTTTAATAATGTATTTTCTCATGTTGGTAAAAATGAGAAAATGCAATATTAAAAAGTTGATAAAAATTTTTTCAAAATTCGTAGAGTTTTATGAGAAGAAAATAAATAATTTTCGTCTCTTACAATTTTTCTATAAAGTTGACAATATTTGAGTAAAAAATTATTGAAAATCAATTTTCGGTAATTTTTAGCAATTAATATCTTGTTAATTATTGTGAAAATTGCAAAATGGTAGAGAACTTTTCTTTTCAATTTAGTCCATTCTACCCTTATGCGAAAGATTTATCATTATTTTCCAAACACCCTGTGTATATATATATATACAATATGTAATATAAGCAAGAATTGATTTCTGGGAAGATTTCTTTGGGTTACGAAACATCAATGTAAGCGTGAGCTTTGATCATGTTATAATTATAATTTAATTTTCGTTGAAAATCTTCTGCGAAGAACTGAAAGTATTTCTACTATTAACAAAATGTTAATATTCAACGCCAGTTTTCATTATCTTCCTTATTGAGATAAATGAATGATAGATTTTAGAAAATAAATAATAAATGGAAGTTATGGAAAACGGATATTTTTATATTTATTTTATTTCAAAAAGAGTTTGATAGAATTTTAATTGCCAAGATGTTGAAACTTTGAAATTATGAATGAAAAATTAGTTAGTATTTCTTACAGAAATAGATATCGATTAAATTTATTGTACTTTCCTATTTATTTATCGAGTATACTAGGAGAAATTCTCTCTCTCTCTCTCTCTCTTTCTTTCTTTCTCTTTCTCTTTGACGATCAAAGGCACGCTCGAGATTTTCCGACCTCCCGATTGTTCGGCCGCGTAATGCGCGACGCGTATAAAAAGGGCCTGCTAACATCTGTGCGGCATGTCTCGCATGTTGTTCACCTGCGAAAATGTTGGCGCGGGTGCGTGCGAAGGAGCAGTTGGGTATCAAGCCCGAACTCGAGGAGAAGAGGAGTCCGCGCAGGTCGCAGGTGGGTACGACGGCCCTCGTAGAATGTTTGCGGGCGCGGGACAAGTGGGGCCCTCTCTCCTTCTGTGTACACTGTTGAGAACGAAATATCGCGGGACGCGAGGTGAGGGACCAGGGCGAGCTGCAGAGTTGGCGAGGTACAGGCGAGAGAGGAGTAGAGCGCGGTTTGTACCCGCGGATGATCCCCAGGTTGAGTCGCGCTGAGTTCAATGTCCTGTCGGGCAGCGCACCCGAGAGCCGAGGCAGGCAGGCAGGCGAGCAGCCACCAGACCTCTCCACACGTACACACGTACACGTGTACACAGCCGCGCACACGTTTCCGCGAGATCGCACACGGCCGCGCGCTCCGCCGTGCCGCGCCGTTGCGTACGCCGCGCGCAATATACAGGGTGTCTCATAGCTGCCGATACGTATTTTCAAGAGAAAAAATCGGAGAATCAATGTAGAAAGAGTACAAATTTTTTCGACATCTCGAATATCTCAATGTGTCCTATTTAAATTATAAATGGCACAAGAAAACAAAAGATTTTATAGAGTTAAATTATCTGATTTACTTCGTAAAGTGGAATTGATGAAGAAATCTCGTCGTTCAGTACATTTTCTTTTCTGATGATTCGAATTCGCGAGACACTTAATTATCTAATTGTTCCTCTTCCGGAATTGCGAAGATGCGAAGAAGCATGAGATTCAGTTGAATAATTATTGACTAAGAACGTAAATTTATCTATTTTATTTCGAGAGAAAGTGCCTGACTTGTAAGGCACATTGTATACTCGAATATGACCAAGTACGCTGGTCGGTTCGCCGCAGTTTGCTTTACGCGAACTAGTCGTAGGTACTGTTATTTCTGCGACGAAGCCCTTCGATTCTCTTTCCCTCCTCTGACTCCTCCTCGTCCACGCGATGTTCCTTTCTTCGCAGATCCTCATGGCCAAGGAAGTCACACCGACGGTCACGCGATTGTTCAGAACTCGGAACTCGTTTTCAGAAGGTGATTATGACAGTTTGGCGAGATCACTTTTTTATCTTCAAAAGGCAGATCGAGAGAAAAAAAAATAAATAAAACAATAATTCTCGAATATTCGATATTTTTTGAATCTCTTCATGCTTTGACAAAATAAGATAACTTCATATTTATTTATAAAAATAAAAAAATCGGTAGGTAAAATAAAAAAATAAAAAATTCAAATGTGGGCTATATATATATAAAAAATTCATTGAAAAAAATCACAGTGCTTGTTATTTTTCTAATGTATTTTTATAAAATCTTATCATGTAGTTTTAAGAATCTACGATTTATTGATAGAAAATAACGCTTAAACTTAAAAATTTTTGAATTATTTCTTTCATACTAATTAAAAATTGCATAAAATAAATATTTTTCTCTCAAATTTTGAGTTAGAAGTATAATCTTATATATAATGTACCTTATTATTGCCTTAAAATCGGATAATAAAAATGATATTTGGGGATATTTCTCTTTCGATCGCGACATTAAAAATTCGATCAACCGATCTATTTAAATTTGCGAAGAATTAGAGAAATTTTTTCGACTCGATCGTAAATCTGAGAAAGAGGAGGCTGTGAATTTTTGATCTGTGCCATAAACACATAAAGTAATTGAACGGATCAAGTAATAAAGTACTCGATAACGAGAGACCACGTTTGGAAGGCGAGTTGTCGGGATTCCAGCGGCGAATCTTTCCCGGCCTTTCTCGACCGAAGAAAGGAGAAATCACTCTTACCCCGAGAAGGTCGGATGGAGCGCGTGAACGCGAATGCCGATGTGAGGAAAAAGTCCTCGGTGCGACTACGATTTATCGCTTCTCGATCCTCAATGTCGATCGAGCGGACGTAGTATGAAAATTGTGTCTCTAATCTTTGTTATGTCAATTGTCAAACGACGATCCCTAGAGCCAACTGCTGAAGAAAGTCTTCCTACAAAAATACTGCAACGTATGCTTTGCCAGGGGACGCACTTTGCCCTAAATGATGAGTTCTTGTTTTATGCTTTTACGATCGGCTTACTTTCCATTAAGCCGACTTTACACGATCCGGTAAAGTGTAATTATCGCGCGAACTCGATCCTTAGATGTTAGGAGCGGAACCGTCAAAAGTTCAACCTTGCATTCGCGAATAATCTTGGCCGAACATCTATCGATTTTAACGCTTTTAGCTTCCCTGATAATTTGATTGCGCAACTACGATATTTTTGCCGTCGTATTTTTAGCACAAATATAACAAAAATGTAAATACGAAGTTTAACTCAAAACTGAATTTTATTTTAACTCTCCGCATCTATAATCTGAGCTACTAGCTTTTGTCTAGTTCAAATTTTTTTTATTGTTTTAAAAATTTTTTTTACTGTTTTCGAAAAAAATGTGTAAAAATTCAGGGATATTTTTCATCATTACATTATTATAGATATTATAAAATATAAGATATTTTAGGAAGAGATATCAAATATCCTTCCTAATTTCTTCATTTCGGGAAAATTTGAAAGTAAAATTTTGTTTGTTTGTGTCATAAAAAACACAGATTGTAAACGCATACGGAAAGGAAGATTTTTTGCTCAAGTATCTAAAAATTTACAGATCTAAAAATAATTTTGTTAGATTATAAAATAATTACGTAAAAATTGCAAGCATAATAAGCAATATGCAAAAGTTTTGATATTCTAATCAGTTTGAACGTCCTATATTATTATTTTAATAATCTAACAAAATTATTTTCAGATTTATATTTAGCTAAATTTTTAGATAATTAAGCAAAACCGTACTTTCCGTGCAAGATTAACTATATCGTGACATAAAATAAAAAATTAGATAATTATAAACAAAAACAAAGTATCTTATGATTAGTTTTTCGCAAGAGTAAATATAAGTGTGGTCGAAGCCATATTAAGGGTTGCACTTTTACGTGTAAAATATAATATAATCTATATCTACAATAAACATGTTTTATGTGTCAACTGTGTAAATAATCTATGGATCAGGTGGAAGTATCATGGAAGCTTGTATTTTTTGTTGCATTAGACTATATTAGAGTTATACTCGTATTATGTTGCACTAGACTATATTAAGGTTTACATCTCTCTTATATTAATCATAAAACTTAATTACTTTTTTCTATATTGTGTTATCCAATTTATAATAATTTACATATCTTACTGCTTATATTGCCTATATTAAAAAGATTCGTGTAACTTTAACGTAAATAATAAAAATTCTATATCTATAATCTTGAAATATACGATATAGAGAGCTCTGATCGAGACACACCAATATTAGACATATTAAAATATCAAATCTCTCGAACAATCAGATATCAAAGTTTTAGAATTTTATACGTTTAGAAAATCATAATAGTGAATAGGTTCAATGATAACGAAATAAGATTTATAATTCGAATCTGCTCACGTTCTTGCATTCGGGACTGGTAGTGAGACCAGAGCATGAAACTACGGTACTACAGATTATAAAAAAGCGAGAGCGCCGCTGTCGATTCGGCGTACTCGATAGTCATCTGTTACGTTACGTTGAGATAGGTCGGCACGACGGCGGCGGCGGCGGCGGATACGATATGTACACGAACACGGTGCCGAGAAATTGGATCGTTCATTCTACCGGGTGGCGCATGGAGCAGGGACTTAGGCAGCATGGGTTCTGAATGTTCCGATGGTATCGCGCGAATGCGGAAACCGGAAGGATTGAAGCGGACTCCCCGAAGCTTGATGAGCCGAGACCGCGCATTCACGCCGCAGGAGTTGCGTTCGTAGGAACTTGCGAGGAAATGAAAAAAGAGAGTAGGAAGAGGGGGAAAGAGTGAAGAGTAATGTCAGTGTAGGAAAAACGCGCTCGGGCGCCGCGACGCGCGTAAATGTTGCGCAATGCCGCGCGAGAGAGAATCGCGGAGAAAACATCGACGAGAATTCCGTTACTCGAAGCGAACGGCGCGGCGCGGCGCGGCACGGCTTTGCGTCGTGTTTGTGCCACGAGCGAGAGTATGTGGCATGCATATATGTGTACGCGCGTATTACTTGTATGTAGTATGTATACCTACATGTACCTATATCTATACGTTTCTTCGCGGCCGGGGCTGCCGTTAGAGAGCGAAATTCGCTTCCGGAGCTGCAGAGATACCTAGAAGCGTCTGCTTTTCTCTTTAGCGTCATCGTTGTCATTTTCTCGTCGTTCTGACGTTTCGCCTCGACCGTGTCGCGAGTATATGTGTGTCACATTGTGATAGGTCGGGAGGTCGAGCGCAAACGAAATATATATATAAGTAGGGAATGGTCTATTTGAGAGATTCTCTTTCAGAATTTCGCGGATTGACGCGAATACACTTGCGAGGGATGCTGATTTCCGCGAAACTTGATTCCGCGAATTAAGATGTTTCATAGAGTTGCTATTCTATGAATTGAAAATCTAAAATCCCATATTCTTCTTTTCTTTTCTTTTATCTTTTTCTCCTTTTTTCTTTTTATCGGTATTTACTTTTGGGAAAAAGAAAAAATTCATGATATATTTCATTACGTTTTTTGAGTAGCTGCGAATTCTGAATTCTATGAATTCATCATCGATCATTGATGTGTATACTTGATGATATTTAGAAACGAAGAGTATTCAGATCTGCGGGATTTTAATACTATAGAAGTACTGCGGTCATTATTGTTTGGATTAATATATTTCTTGTAAAAAATAGAATTCTGAAATTTTTTGATATTTCAATAATTATGTCTTTTATATACTGATGATGAAATATTTGGTTTTTCAACATTTCTTTATAGAATAAAATATAACATAGTTTATATTATTTTAGCTCATCATTTTTTAAATGTTTGTCTTTAATTTAATGGTTTGTCCTTTTAATAAGAAACATTTATACTTGTATTAATATGCAAGAGTTTTATTTTTCAAAAGAATTTAAAATGATGAGTTGCGGACGAAAGAATTTAAGATGATAAAATTTGAAGATAAAATTCTTGAATGTTGAAAGTATAGAAAGCAATAAAAATGATATGTAAAAAAAAATCGATTACCACGATTGAAACTTATTACATATTACACAGTATCGAAATTAGCGCTTTTATGAATCGAGGAACATCTCTGATCACATACGCCACGCGCATACGCGCATTGCTCGCATCGGCCGGTCTCATGTCGCCTTCTCGTTCGCCAGCGCATGTCCACAATTGGGAAAAATCGCGGTTCCGTCGGAACGTGTTCGAGGGCCGAAGCCGGCTTGGAGAAGTTTGCTGCAGCGAGGTCGATGTCCGGGCGCAACAAGTGCGCTCGAGACTCTCTCTCTCTCTCTCTCTCTCTCTCTCTCTCTCTCGCTCTCGCTCCTGTCTTTCTCTTTCTGGACGCGTTCGCGATCGGCTTCGATAACGCGCGACTTTCGACGGCGCGGCAGCGAGAAGCAGCGGTGGCCGCCGCGCGCCGTCCAACTCTCGTTCGCCGATCGCGAAGCGTCGACCTCCGAAATACGCCCGAGACACGCGCCTCGTCTCGCCTCGCCTCGCGTCGCGGCGCTCTTACTCGCTCGCACGCTCGCTCGTGCACGGATTTAGAGACGGCCGTAACGAGAGCGCCGGAAGCCAAACGACCTTTTTGAGGTTGCGCCGTACGGCGCGCCAAGTTTTCGCTCCAGAGAGAATGAGAGAGAAAGAGAGCGACAGAACAGAAGGAGAAGTTAGCAGTCTGACGCGATACATAGTAATGCTCAAGTGTGATTAAATATCGATCTTTTACGTATCAATAAATAGTATAATTGCTTCGTTTTTTCATTAAATTTTTAGGCAATAAAAAAAACAATTGTAATTAAAAGAGGATAGCAATAATAATTATAGGCTTTCTGCTAAGACATATACATATATGTAAATTTATTAATAGAGTTATACAATCGAGCAAGTAAAATTACTCTTAAAATTATAATTTTTCAATCTCCTCTTTGAAGAGATCTCAAATAAAGATCTCAATAAAGATATTTCAAATTGAAATATTGAATAGATTTGTATAAAGTATCAGATAGAGTATTTAAAATGTTATAATCATCATTCTTTGAATCTTTTACCAATTGCTCTATTTGAAAAATCAATAGATATTATTATACACATAGAAAAATATATGAAATGTGTATTTTAACTTATTATTTAAACATATGTATATTATTTATGCGCGCGCGCGCGCGTGTGTGTGCGTGTGTGTGTGTGTGTGTGTGTGTTCCATGATTAAAGTAATATTTCGATATCTGCTAATCTCGAAAAAGTATTTCTCTGTGCATACTATATCTTTAAATTCACATTCTCGAAAAACAAAGAGCTGCGTATATTTAATACACAAGAGATTTTCTTTTTCAAAAAGAATTAATAACAAGTTCCGACGAAAGAGTTCAAAACAATAAGATGACAAAGTTTGAAGATGAGATGTCGAAAATAGAGAGATGTCAATATTCGGGCAATATGAAGCTATATTATCATGACGTGGACGCGTCCCTTAAACGCGCCGCGGCGCGGAGCCTCGAGTTGAGCGCAAGAGGTCGACGTCCGGGCGCGCAACAAGTGCCGCACTACGTACACGTACACGTACACAGATCGGTACCTCCTATCCCCTCCTTACGGACGCGCACTTACACAAGCGGTTCTCTGCCTCGCTCACTCCGCAGTTCGCACTCGTACGACCGCACGACCACCACGGCGCGGCGGTTTGTCTCTCGCGCGCACCTCCTTCAGAGAGGTATCCCTCCGTCACTGTCCTCTCCTCTCCAACCCCCGCCTTATCGTTCGCTTCCTTTGCTTCTCTTTGCGCTACCTC
The DNA here is from genome assembly GCF_001594045.1 of Atta colombica. NCBI lineage: Eukaryota > Metazoa > Arthropoda > Insecta > Hymenoptera > Formicidae > Atta > Atta colombica. The sequence continues at coordinate 1,378,149 of NW_017259305.1, read as the reverse complement.
GGCCTCGGGAGGAAGGAAGAGAAACGGGAGGGGCAGAGTGAGATACTTACGAATGGATGGACGAGGGGCTTTTAGAGGAAGGGAGACGAAGGGAGACGAAGGGAAATGCGTGACCGTGCTCCACCACGTATCGTTGTCGGTAAATATAAAACTGCACTGGGTCAGGGATCCGTGATTTATCGGCTGCCTCGTGTAATTGGCCGTCGGCCAATAGATATACATATATCCCTCCTGGCTGCGTTACGACTTACGAGAGAGCAGAAACGGGGGAACGCACCACTCACCCTGTCTACCATTCTCGCTTCTTCCTCTCTACCCCTCTCTAGTTTTCGAACACGCGGCTACCTAGTTCCTACGCGATCAACTCGATCACTGATTAGATTCTTTCATCTGGAATCGGGTCTGACTTGTTTAGAATTCCAACGACGAGGGAAGTTGTCTTACTTTGCGTGTAGATTGAAGAGCGCGCCGCATACGCGGCAATACTTTATGAGGCAAGTTCACAGCAATTAAGAATAAATCGTGTTTTCTTTCTTTCATTTCTCTGATCTTTTAAATGCTCATGCGATCGCGCCGCGGTGTCTCGAGATTATGCAAATGCACGCTGTTGACAACTGAAAAGCGAAAAAAAAACTTTGTTTAGCTTCTGTCTTTCTTTCAACGCATTAAAAATTACAATAAAAATCTGAGGTCTGAGATTCTTTTTAGCTGAACTTTTGCATGGTTTATCTTTCCTCCTTTTTTTCAGTTCAAGAAAAAAAGAGAAAAGATGAATCGTACCAAGAAGTTCAATTAAAAAAAATAAATCTCTAGTTTTTTTGCGAAGACGAATAAAAATTTGATTTTTACTGGATGAATTCCAAAAATGTGAAGTGTGTTTTAAATTTCTTCTAAAGTATTATCTTAAAATTTTCTGAAAAAATTTCTTATGTAAAAAAATGATTCACATCGCGTTTTCTGCGTTTTCCTTCTTTCCGATTTTCCAATTTTCTAAGTACCGCTATACATGGCGTTTCGAGATTTTATACTGGATGCTGTTGATTATGAGAATCTAATGTTTAGCTTCCTTTTTTTCTCAAAGTATTAACAATTATGATAGAAATCTAATCTTTAGCAAAATAGAACGAGAGAAAATTTGATTTTTACCGAGATTCTTTGAATTGTTTTAAAATCTGTTTAGAAATTTTCTCTTTGGAAAAGTATCATCCTAAAATCTTTTGAAAGAATTTCTTACATAAAAAGGATTCACAAACATCACGTTTTTCTCGATAAATGAAGATGATATTTTATTTATCGTACGATAAATTTTGTTGATTCAGTTAATTGGCTGTGCAAAATAGAGAAATTTTTAAGTTTCTGTAAGAAAAAGCTATATTGACTATAAGAAAAAGCTGAAGAATTTCAGCTTTTTCTTATAGTCAATCAATACACTTAAAAAATTTATCATACGACACATGAAATATTAACCTACTTTGTTATTAATGATTATGATTTCGCACAGTACTCGTATATCACGCTGTATTAATAGTAAGAGAGAAGATCTCTCTCTCTCTCTCTCTCTCTCTCTCTCTCTCTCTCTCTCTCTCTCCTCCGAAATGAAATAAAGAGAATGTACTCGCGACATTGTAAATATTGTGTATGTGTATACCGTATTCTTGCGTAAGAAAAAAGATAACCGTGGAATAGGAAACAATAGGGAGTGAGACGGTCGGGATCTCACCACGGAACAGTTTGCGCACACTTTCACAGAGGTCAAATTCCACGCGTAGCTAATGCCGGTCGCGAGCTGCAATTGCGGCGACCTTCGTGGTATTTGTCAGGCCGTAAATAAAGTGCGTTGGTATCTGGAATACAAGAGCGGCGCGCGAGATGACGCTCGATAGATCATCCAATGAAATCTAAATCATCATATTCGACGAATTTTTGTACGGAGAGCGCTTCGTAACTTATTCAACTCTTACTTAATTTGAAAGTCATATTCTCAATATGAAATCAATTCTCTCCTTGGTAGAAATAACGAAGAACAATTGAATATTTCACTATTAAAAATATAATTATAATAAATTCGGCAAATAGGGAATTAGCGTTGTAACATGCGCGATCAATTTCAATATTATTGAATTGTATATAGAGTAAGTGGTCCAACAATGAATCATATCTCTGTAAATTTCAGAGGCTCGTATTCTCTCAATTATTAAATTGAAGGTCTGAATTTTTGCATACATTTTATAAATTTAGTTGACTACATGTCTACTACATGACTACATGACTACATATAAATTTAGTTGACTACTGTAAATAATAACTTTTAAGTTATCCCTAAAGTTTAGTCACAATTTTATTTTAAAAAATAGGAAATGATTCATTGTATACAAGGGGTTACATAATGAACCATGCTATTTTTAACAATGAATCACATGTTTTATACTGCGAATTGTTGTGTGTAGGATTATTTTAGTTTTACTATATTTTAAAATATTTATGTATAAAATAGATAATTATAAAGTGATAAGGATTCACAAAGCCGACCACCACGTTTTTTCTTTCATTTTGAGTAAAAACGTCATGGAAGCGTCAAATGAGTGTATTTTTATTGAGATTTTAGGTGGGGAAGAGAGAGACCATATTTTAAATAATTATTACAATGAATTATTATTTTTGAATTTGAAGCTTATCGTAAAAAAAGTTATATGTAGTCTACAATGATTCATTGTTCACTACATCAAAATAATTCATTGTAGACCATCTAATCTTTTCATGATAATCTCTTAAATAATGTAGTAAAAATAATATAACAAAAAAAGTTGTTTGCAGAATAATAAAATCAAATGTGCACACAAAACTATTACACAATGAAAAAATGATAGATATAACAAAAACATAAAAAATGCTTAAAATTTACGAAAAAAACTTACTTTGCAATCCAAAATTTTTAAAATGTGACATTACATGGCTCCTTGGCGCGATCTGCCAGTCGATTGGGAAGCTGAGGAGAGGTTCAAATGCGAATCGCTGCATGATAGCAGCACAATCTGATAACGTCGCATTTACGAAATATTTCGCAATGGTTCATAGTGTACTACTGTTCACTGTTCGATCCTAATTAATTATTGATTTATACAGAGTATTCTATTTTAATCGATCACCTCAAATATCTCTTGAACAGTATATTAAATGCAAATTAATTTCAGACAAAAGTTTTGGGATTTTGAGGGATACATAAGATGATGCCATTGGGTGGTTTAATCTTGGGTGGCGTCGTCAAGGTCAGAGCAAGGTCACTGAATTTTTAAATGGATCCTTCTATTTGTGTTACGTATTCTTGTAGCTTACCTCGAGAACTTTCTAAAACACTATAATCAAGTTCATTTACATTAAATACTTTTCGAGTTATAAGGCTTGCAACAGTACCGCTAGCATTAGCATTACCTAAAATGTCCGATCGACGGCTAAAATCTCTTGAATGTTGTTCAGGATGATGACCTGAATAACATTTTTCAAGATCAAGATTGCGATTGGTCCTCTTATTTTTATTTTTGCACTAAAAATTCATTTCTACATACCATAGTATGAATAAATAAATATATGAATACCATAGTATGAATACATATATGAATAACCATAAAAATGGTAATTCAGAACATAATTTTGAACAACATTTAAAAGATTTTTCACCATCGGTTGGGCACCTTGCATATGCTAATGCCTGCGGTGTTGTAACTTGCAAGCCTTATAATTGGAAAACTGCTTAATGAAAATGAAGTTAATTACAGTGTTTTGGAAAGCTCTCGAGGTAAATTACAAGAATACGTAATGAAAAATGAGGAATTCCGTTTAAAAAATTCAAAGTAACCTTGCTTTGACCTTGATGACACCCCAAATCAATGGCATCTTATGTCTCCCTCAAAGTCCCAAAACTTTTATCTGAAACATTTTTCCTTAAAATGCACTGTTCAAGAGATATTTGAAGTGCTCGATTAAAATGGGACACCCTGTATATATGTTTCGGCTAACTTTTGATGGAGGTGAGGTAACATCATTATTCTAACGAATATACTTAGAATTTATTAATAAATTTTGTAAATCAATTGAAGGCGCTTAATCATGGTTGCATCCAGCTAGTCAACTAATTGCGTTTTCTCAAAGAAGTGAAGATTGACAACCTCTCATGAAAATATTGCGGATACTAAAAATAAGGAAAAACATGCGAATAGCCTAATTTCATACATCTCAATGTTTACTTTATTACATGGAATCATCTATACTGAAGATGGTTAAAAAATTAGCCGAAACATATATACAAATCAATAATTAAATAGGACATATACAATTCAATAATATCGAAATTTATCGCGCATATATTACAGCGCTAATTTCTTATTTGCTGAATTTATTATAATTATATTTTTATATCAGGAAATTTAGATTATCATTCGTTTAAATT
>NW_017259305.1:1362338-1373605 GCF_001594045.1 Atta colombica | reverse complement strand
TTTTTTTTTTTTTTTTTTTTTTTTTTTTTTACGTAAATGATTATCTACATATATAGAATTTTTTTACACTCCTAAATTAACATTCGAAATATCAGCATTATTGACTGTTTATTTTTTAAACATTAATATTAAATTTCTTATAGAACAGATCGGATATGAAATTGTTTGACTTTCTTAATAATTATATTCTTTATAAATAATGATAAATAATGATAAAATATCTACTTTTTTATCATTTTCTAATTTCTTTATTTTCAAAATAATTTATTTGCTTGATTCTTTTAGTAAGAAATCTATAATCGCACGAGAATAGATTGAAATGATTGAAAATGGATTCAGATTTTCAAAAATATGCATTCGCGCGAACATTAAAATAAATCCTTTTCAATCCGGAATGTATTTTCATTCATTTATAGGAATTGCATGAAGCATATTTCTATGCCTTTTAATCTAAAAATACCATCAACTTTTTCTGTGCATCGTGAACATTTGCTCAATTCAAAATTCTGAATATGAAATGCAGTTTTTCAATCCACTTGCATCCAATTGAATCTAATTGAATCCAATTGAATTCAATTGAATTCGGATTGAATCCAATTGAATCCAAAAAAAAGTTTTTGCTATTTAAAATACATATTCAGATAGATAAAATTTCAATCTATTTTAATCTATTCTTACTGGACGTACTTCTAGTGTTAAATATTTATTAATTATATATTGTATATTATTGATGTATAATTTATTTAATATTTGAGATTATCATGTGTACAGATTTATTAATTATCTTTAAAAAAGGAAAAATTTAAAAAACAGATACGGATTCTCAATCAGTGAAGTAAACGACTGAACTTCATTTTCTCGTTGCTGTGAAAAATCGCTTTAGGTAACTTTTCCTGATAACTATTCCTGATTAAATCTGAAATAAAATTCGATTAGATAAAATTAGATAAAACTCGATTAGAAATAACTTTATTTCTACAATTTTTTCCCTATTTAAAGAACTATTTATGCGAATTATTTATTAAAAATTTATAGAGGCAGAGAAGAGAGACTTTCAGATGTGTCATTGTCCCTCGCTAAGCACCGACAATTATAATTCGTGTTGAAATTCGATACTACATCACTCATGAATGAAGTTTCACCACGTGGACTGCGAAACTGCATGCGATCGCCATCTCTCGCGAGGCGTGTGAAAGCTGCGCGTAAACATTGAGGAGGATTGTGTTGTCCCTTTCTCTCTCCTTACCTTGATGCGATAAAAATCTCTCCCTCGTAGATTCTGGTACGGCTGATTTATCATCCTGAAATATATACACGAATCGCGAATCTTAGTTCTACTGCACTCTCAGAGAGATCTGGAATGCCGATTATTCTAGTCTCCCGTTACAATGAAATTTCACGAGATTTTAGTTCCGCGTATCTCATACTCGATTCAGGAATCCCGTTTTAAATTGCATTAATTTTTTTTTATTATATATACATTCTTATATCAATATATCAATTCTAATTAATATGATTCCTGATTTCAATTTTTTTCTGATTCTGGAATCCCAAAAGTCTTAAAATGTAATTATGTTAACAAATAAATTAATAATACATAAGACTCTGGCAAAATAATCAGTAAAATTAAATCAGTAAAATTGCCTTTAAGAGTCAACATAGGATATTAAAGTGTATAAATAATTTATTCTACATAAATATTAATAAGAATATATGTTTCGATTATTGGTTTGGCTCTTCTTCAATACATAGTTGAGTGAAATATACAAATTAATACTGATAATGTATGAACATAGTCAATTTTTAATTAATTTTACAAAAACTTTTTTCAAGTCGAAATTATTTTTGTGGCGACATTGAACTGAGTATTAGTGTGTTGTTATTGCATATATCTCCTCATGTATTGTAGTTCTTCTATTTACATTAACGCATTAAATTGCCGAATTTACTAAACATTGAATATTACAATTAATTATAGATTAAGGAGATTGTAAGGCATAAAACATAAATTAATATTTACATTTTGAATAAACTACATATGAAAATTGTGTTCATAACATTTTGTTTTTATTGAACAACACATTTTTATAGATCATTTATTTTCAAATAATTAAAATAAAATAAAATTGAGTTCTTGAAATAACAAATAAATATATTGATAAATTAATCCAGGCGATTGAGAGCAGAATTGTGACGCCGTTTTTTAAGCGTTATAAATTGCGTATATAAATTGTATTTCATAAATCTTACATGTATAGAGTAATATCGAATATTTCGGTTTCAAAGTTATATTCTGTGAGCGAAAGTTCTCTTAAAGATTCATCATAATCCATAATTTTTGGTTAATGTTTTTAATGTGTGATTCGAAGATTGCAGTGGCGATTATTTAGCTACAACTAAGTGAAGAAAAGAGGCTTTTCAAATTGAAGAGGCTCGCTATGCTACATTCTTGAATTCGAACGAATAATTGCATAATGTTGAAATTAACACTTGAACATCGCTGATGATGACTCGAACTGAGCCGAAATGTTCGATATTATATTAATATAATATATGTAACTAATATAATATATGTAAAATTTATGAAATATAATTTGTATATAACGCTTAAATAACGGCGTCACAATTCTGCTCTCAATCGCTGAATTAATTTATATATTAGATCGGGGAAAAAGTTTCTTCGTATTTAAAAAAATTTTTTTGCAAAAGTTTTTCATTTGTTGCGAAATTTTCGTTACAATTACATAAGTATATCATTCGCTAGAGCAAAGTTTCAGCTTTAAGAATCTGTTTTTTTATATTGCGATATGATGATTTTTATCGGAGTTATGAGCAATCGAAGTCAAAGTGCTCCTTTACTTAGTTCGCGAATAACTCAGGAACAAAAAATCATAGGAACATTTTTTAAAAATGAATTTGTAAGAAAAGCTTCAAGTTTTCATGATAAATAGTCGAAAATTTTCGTAAATTTTTTTAGCACATGAGAGAAAAAAAATTTTTCATCTTTTTCAGCTCGTAGTTTTTTAAATGTAAAAATTACTAAACTCAAACACAGAAACTCAAAAAATAAGTAAGTAATAGTAAAAAAATATAGAGATTTCAAGCTTTAAAATCCTTTTTTTAAATTTAAATTTCATTTTTGACGAAGATATTGTATATACAATTTTGAATTAAAACATACGAAGAAACTTTTTCCCCAACCCAATATTTATCATTTATTTTATTTATTATTATTTTTATTGTTATAAACAAAAATTTTAAAAATAATCATCTAAATTTTTTTGTATAAGTATTAAAAATGACTTATGCAAAGATAATGATTTCATTGAGATTCACTGATTAATTATAATAAATATTTTGTTTATTTATTGAACAACTAATGTCTGCATGTATCCCAATACAACTTTAGATAAATATTCTTGAATTAATAAAATATTTATATAAAAAAAAGGTTTTTATCATTATTTTTATATATTTCTATTAGAGTACAAATTAATAAAATATTATGTTTTATTAAAATAACTTTTGATCTAGATAAATCTAGTAAATTGTCTCTAATTTTTTTGTATTTTTTTTAAATGCAATTTAGAATAATCTAATTTTTTCAAGTTTCATTCTTAATGTATTTGCCTTACAACTTCCTTAAAAGAGAATTTTTACGATCAATTTATATAAAAATTTTATGTAGAACATATTGGAAGTATTGACAGCTTACACATTATAAGTTATCATGCAAATACTATTATTATACTTTTATAATACCATTATAATACTTTTATTAATATTTGTATAGAATAAATTATTTACACATCTTGTGTGATATCAGTCTCTTAGAGGCAACTACAATTTTACTGTCTTAAAATGTACTTTAGATATTTCTGTACATATTAAATTTGGACGAATGGTTCAACAACATGTTTGTAAATTCTAAGTATTACAGATTTTAAAATTCATAATAAGATTATCTGGAGCTAACGTGGATCTGTTAGACTCACTGAATTATAAATCTTTTTGTCAAAAATATTAAGCAATTCAATTTTCTTTATGTTACATCTATAAATTTGAATTATTCTTTCTATTAAAATGTTCTATTAAAATAAACTTAATATGTATTCTTTTTTATACAAATTATGTTATTTGATGCCTTGAAATTAATTTATTTATATTAAATGAGTTTCATGGATCCAATGTCAATCATTGTTTTACAGATTTTGACATTAGCTTAGAAACTTAAGCTTCAATTAAATCTAGATTCTAGATCTCAGCTTTGAGAAATCAAAAAATTAAATCAAAGATCTGTTTTCTGTGGCTGAAATAGTGTATACTTTTGGAATTTAAAGTGAGATAGGTATACGTTTGATATTTGTCGAAAGCGAGAGAGAGTTCTAAAACAGTCTAGTGACAGGAATAGAAAACAGACCACAAATCATGTTAGGTTATACATACTTTGATATTTGGTATAGATTTTTTTATGTCTACGAGTCTAACAATTTTCATGATCTCTAATTTGACACTTTCGGTGGATCTTTTTCGACAATTTTGCTCTGATTTATAAAAGAAATCAGCGCTTGACAAAAGCAGGCAATGAGCAATACGCACTTTCGTTGATACGTTGATGCCTTTCAGAATGGACTCGAATTTCGAAATATTGTCATATATCGGTACGGAGGATGCCAGTCGCACTTTGGACGAATATAATGCCTTCAATGGATCGAATTTCTCGCTTCTCACATCCAAACTCTCGTCCGATGTATCACTGCCTTCATCTGCCATTGACAAGTCTGTTCCTTTCACCTCTTGCACTGAGCATACACTAATTCATACTATTATTTAACCTGTTTTTCTTTAGCTGAATTGTTCGAATTTATGCTTAAAATAAAAGTCATACAATTATGCTTTAGAAAGAAAAAGAACGAACAGATGTAAATTTAAACGAATCGATGTAAATTTAATGCAGTTACAAAGAACAAGTCTCCACTGTTATTGATTATAAATGCGACCACGTGTACGCCTGCTTGCTAATAGTAGTACGCCTGACGCCATAAAGTGTAGTCGTAGTCACACTTTCAGCACTTCGGAGAGCAGCAGAGAGCGCAAGGCAACGAGAAAAGCGGGAAAAGTTCAAAGCGAAGATCTAACTTTAGACGATCTAATTCACATCTGTCTTTTGAATAGCATTCTATTTATAATTTATAATTTATAATTTATAATTTATAATATTCTGTATTTTCTCTATATATGTTTTACATATGATTTTTATTCTTCGAAATGTGTGAAATTACAAAGTTATTAAATTTTGTATAAACATAAAAGGTAAGGTCTTTTTTACAAAGTAAATAATAATAATAAATAAAAATAAAAAGAAGCATGTGAGCTACAAGGTCTTTATGAGTAAAATCTGTTCAATAATTCATGTATATATTTAAAATATATCGAACGAATTGTTGAATAAATTTTTTGTATAAATATCTTGTGATGACTTACTATGCTTTTTTTTTATTATTTAATTATTATAATACAGGAGATAGCTTAAGTTCTTTAGAGAGGTGGGGTTCATTGAATCCATTCAATATATAAATCTCTTTATCAAAAATGTCAAACAATTCAAGTTTTTTAAATATTATAATGTTTGCAAATTTGGATTATTTTTATTAAAACATACTAATTTATTAAACATAAGTATTCATTTCTTTGAAATGCAAATTATGCTATTTTGGTTCCTTAGAATTAATTAGTGCTTTTTAAATAACATAAATTAAATCGATCTTATAAAGTCTCAGCGTTAGTAACTCTGTTTGGCATCAACTCAGGAGAATTAATAAATAAAAATTCGTGAAAATTTTGCACAAGACGGACATTTACGCGGCGTTCTCGATTGGAAACGTTCATTACGGTTCGGTAATCAGTCGCGACGGTATTAGTTCTTAGACGGGAGAGGAGGATGTTCACCTCTATTCGTAGAAACTTTCTTTCGCAGTTATGAGTTACGTAAAAACACCGCCGCGCCATGTCGAGTAGAAGCTGCATAGAAACGGCGGGAGAGCGCGAAGTTACGCGCACAGGAAGTGAAATAGCGCTATGCGAAGCCAGAAAGAAAGTTCTCGCTCGGTGTTTTCACTTTCATGGAAATTGCGCGCGCCTCTCTTTCTCTCCGCGATAGCATTACGCGAATTAGTCACGAATCATCAGCGTTCCTCGTTGCCCGCGGACAAGCAGCCTTGCAAACCATCAATCAACTTCTTTTTTAGAGAGAGAAAGAGAGAGGGGAAGGGGAGAGGAAGGGGGAAACTTTTTTAATTTCTTTGTTTCTGACACATAAACATTTCCGTTTTCTAAACTTCTAATTCATATATTTTTTTAAATCCGAAAACTTTATGCGCTAATAAGTTTACAGATAATTTCTCTATTAAATTTTTGATTTTGCGAAGTCGCGGTAGCTCGTCTCTCCTACAGTACGAAATATTGCAGCAATATTATTTTGAAAGATTGTAATATTTTATAAAACATTGCTGCAATATTATAGCAATATTCCTACGCAAAAATAAAATATTGCTATAACATCATGCAATATTTCAATATTTATTCTAGTTCTATTAATTGCTAACATATTATTGTTTAATACCAAAATACATACGATAAAATTATGATCAAAAAATATTCGGGGGCCTAGAAAGCACATCCAAGGTTATGTTCCCGAGTGCCACTCAGGTATCATTCCATCTTTGTTATTTACTAACACAAGCATGACGTGACATCCAGAGAACATCTGGAATCCGAACAAAAGGACAGCGAATCTCCAGAGAAACTTCCTCACCCGATTTGTCTACTCCTTCATATAGGACATTTTCTTCTTATGAGAAGCATCTCTAATGGTGGGACCACGTACTTATTTATTGAATTGTAATATTGCAATAATATAATGCAATATTTTCTACAAAATATTAAAATTACAATATTTTGCAATATTGTTTGCAATATTTCCAATAAAATTATTATAATTTAAATATTGCAGAAATATTGCTGCAATTTTTATAATTATATTGCACACTATTGAAATATTATTCCTATAATATTTCGTGCTCTAGAGGCTTTCATTTGTATTTAAATACTTTCTCAAAAATGAAATGCATAGAAATGTATATAATCAACCTTTTCAAGCTTATAGCAGTGATGCGTATGCAAAATACTCAAATTGTTCCCTTTAGAGTAGTATATTTTTAGAAATCAATTTAATAATCAATATTCTTTTTTATAATTTTGAATAGTGCACAAAAATTGTTTATTATAGGTTAGAGTAGGAGCTATAATTGTTCAAAATAATCTCGCGAAAGCGCAGATAGAACCATTTGTGAATTATAAGCGCAATCATCCTTAGATTGTACGTCAAATTTGCGTTTCATAAAGGTCGAATTACAGTTTCACCGCCCTTAGGCAGTGAAATACTTCCCAATCAACTCTCCAATAACCATATGATTGGAACAAACAGTCAAGAAAAAAGGCTCCTGCATTTACTTTCGTACTCAAAGTGTGTTGATAAAGAAATCAAAGAGAGAGAGGAGGAGTGGGAGGGGGAGGGGGAGGGAGAGAGAGAGAGAAAGGGAGAGAGGGAGAGAGAGAGAGAGAGAGAGAGAGAGAGAGAGAGAGAGAGAGAGCTATTTTTTATATTTTTCCGTATACTTAATATTACATCGTATTTAAGCTTATACGGGTTATACTATACACGGACGGCAAGAGAAAGTTAACAATATTATCAATCTACATTTTAACCGCGTTCAAATTAGAATTCAAACGAAGTGTGAATGCGGTACGATGCACCGGAAATTATTGCGAGATAAAGAGATCTCGTTTCGTGCATAATTAATGATTTCATTGCTTATCTTAATTTATTAACAGAGAAATTAAAAGCTTTTATAAGAACTGCCGATATTGCATGTTTGTCATATATGTATATTTCGCTTCGATTTATCATAAATGAAGAAATACTGAATCTATTTTTTAAACATGAACAAAAGTACACGTTTGCATTTGAAGTAGATACATGTTTGAAATTAGGTAAAAATAAAAAAAAGTCTCGTACAACAGATATGGGATCACTAGTATTGTTTATCGTGTCAATAAATATGAAGATTAACAATAACTTTTAATTTTATCGTAAATTGATAATAAAATAAAATGTGATATCAGACTAAAATCATCAACATAATGAAACGTGTGGAAAAACATGTTAAATATATAAAGCATGTACAAACCGAGCTATTTTACAAACTGTGATTAACTTATCTCCTAACTTTGTTCTATTATAAAATTGATATTTTATTTTGCTGTATCATTTATTAATAATAAGTTTTTTATTGTGTTTTTTAAATACAGATAAATAAAACTAAAGATTATATCAAATTTTTATAATAGATGCAGGAAAAAAAATGTAAAAGTATTATGTGTATTTATTTTACTTTTCAAACAAATTTTCATGGTGAGATGAGAATTTTTAATAGATAAAATTTTTCCGTATTTAAGTTTTAAAACCTTCAAAAATTACATTCAATAAAGATTGATTTTTCAATTTTTAATATAAGTTCTTTACACACATTTAATGATAAATATTTCTTTTTCTTTATCATTGTTATGCGAACTCTTATGAACACAATTCCATTGGTAATGCATTCTTTAATACACAAGGTATTTCTAATAATAAATATTTGAGGCCTACCAATGTTAACAATTTCGAAAGATTTTAAGACTTACCTTTAAATATATAAAAAGTGTAAAGAATAAATAATTATTATAATCTTCCAGGATGGTGTAGATTTTGGAAAACTATATGTAATTTTAAAATCTCTATATCTATCAAAAATCTGAACAATATAAAAGAAGAGTGACTAATAGTGCATTCCTTGTGATGCTTGCAACGGATCATGGAATCATTTCATCCTTGTTGTTTATCAAATATTAAGAACAAATAGTACTCGCGAGCATTGCGAACATTAAATGGAACGCATTCTAAATTAAAATAAATATATTATGCATTTAAAATTTTATCAAACTGACTAATATTAGAAAATTAAAATTATTTATAATTTTATTTTACGACTCTTGCAAAAAGATAGTTAACGTTAATGATACAATGAGCACTATGAGTTTCAAGTTGTTAAATTGGAAATAAATTCTATCTCTCCAAAGATTAAAGAATTTATCATAATTATTCTACATGCGATTATTTTTGTGAATGTTGGAGCTATTATTAGTTACAGTATAATTTATTGCTTTGTTTTGATTATCTAGCAAACGATTATCAAAACTGCAGTTCCAAATGTATGAATGCTATAAATAGATACAATTTGATTTTGGCTTTGAATTAATCTACATATCTAAAAAGGAACCTTGATTCAAATTGAATAAGTCATTTGTATGACTTGCAGTATCACGAATTGTTGTTTCAGTCTTGTGGAAAGATTGAACGAAACCACTACCCAACTATCAATGGCATTGAGGTTAATCCCAATCCGCAAGATGTTGCGCGAATCTCAGATAACGGCTTCCCTGACTAATATTAGATTATCAGATCCCTCAAGGGATCCGAAATAACAATCCTGCGATATATCCTTATAACTAAGTCTCAATGAATATAAGTGCGAGAAGCGATACACTCATTCTTAATTTCATGTTCCGGAAATTAGTGCTGTTAAATTTAATGAAGTCTTATCATCAATAAATAACCCAAAATAATCGTTTTAAAGTTCCTAAGAAAAAAAAAGTTTAGATATAAATATAAATTTAAAAATAATATATTTATAATATATAACTTTTTTGTAATTATTACCTTTTAAAATATATACAGCGTGACATGATAGCCGCCAAGTGGCCGATAGCTTAATTAAAATGTTTAGATTATATGTATCTACGGATCTTATATCTGTATTTATCCTTAATATTTATGTTTGCATTACGAAAAACCATTTGGAGTTTAGAATTAATCACCTGTATTTTTGTGCACACAAATTTTGAATCTAATTGTGAATTATGCTTTTAGGTGAACAATAGCGTGTAGAAAAGAAAAAGGAATTGAACCATTTGAGTGCGACATACGAGGGAGACGAAAGAAGTAGGGAAGTCTTGGAGGAGGTTAGATGTTAGAAGGTGCGGGGGTGGCTAAAGTGGCCCCGCCGCTGGGTACGGGTCCCGATGCCGGTCCCCGTATCGCAAACGCCCACATTAACCTCCACCCTTGTACCCAAGGAGGAATCAAACATGCCCTTCATAGACGACGAACTATTTTGGTATTCTGACAATGACGGAAAAATGGATTTAACCCAGTGCCTTCAGGTGAGTAATCAGTAGTAGATTTAGAATTTGGGATTCTCGAAGAGATTTCTGTAATATTCATGAAATTTGGTAACGCCTGGAATTTATAGATATAAATTGAATTTCGAAGAATTTGATGAAATCCGAGAAGAGTTATGAATCTAGATTTAGAATTTATTGGTTTGTGAAAATATAAGATCTAAATTACATAAAATATCCGAGATACTCAAAATCTATGATTTATTATAATTCTACAAATGTTGTATAGTAGCGAAATAAATCTATCTATATAATCATAAGATAAGAGAATTGATCGAATCTCTATCTTTATCTTCAAATTTTTCATGTTTTTAGCAGAGCAACACGGGCCAATCGGTAGAGTTTTCTACGATGGAGCTAAGTGCTCTAGTAGGAACTCCAACGGCATCGAATGTGCCGGTGGAGGAAGGTGCGGGTATGTCCGTTGTTGCAGGGGAGGAACTTTTCGATCCCCTAGACTTCCTAAGGGAGCTCGAAGCAGAGGCCAGCCAACCCACCTCCACCACAACGCCTTCTTCCTACAAAAGACAGAGGCACAATATCGCTGCCGCGAATCCTTTATTAGCAGGTGAATTGTATATTGTTCTTTATTCATATAACAGCAATAAACCTTTTTACAATGTAGACGAATTGCAATACAAATAAAATGCTTTCCGTTTAGTGCATAAATTCTATATTTATAAGTAAGACAAAATACAATTCTCGCAAGCAATTAGAATATATGTATGCTCATACATATGTAGAATCTACATATATGTATCAAGTGGAAAAGTTATTTTATATGTTACAATATCTATAAAATAGTTTTTAGTTACCTTATACATATGTGTGCGTGCGTGCGTGCGTGCGTGCGTGCGTGCGTGCGTGCGTGCGTGTGTGCGTGCGTGTGTGTGTGTGTGTGTGTGTGTGTGTGTGTGTGTGTGTGT
>NW_017259305.1:1357366-1362188 GCF_001594045.1 Atta colombica | reverse complement strand
TATATATTATAATTGGAGGATTCCATTTAAAAAATTCATAACCTTGACAATGCCACCTAAGATTTAACCAATGATGTCATATTATGTCTCCTTTGAAGTCGAAAAACTTTTATCTGAAACATTTTTCAAGAAAATGCATATTTTTCAAGAAATTATCCTGATACGATCGCTCTGTTATATCCGGTATAATGTATACATATACATTGTTCAAAAAAATTAGAGCATAGAAAAATTATGAGTAAAAATTGGCCAACGATTTGACTAACGATAACTTTGCGAAAAATTATTAATTAGAATAATTTTTTTTTAACTTTTTTTTTAATTAAAGCTTGAAATTTCTACTTTAAGATTTATTCTGGCCTATGACCAGATTTTAAGTTTCATGCACCCCTGCACTATAAAATCTTTCAAAAATATGTAACTCTATAAAATATATAGGATGTGTTTGTCATATTGAAAATTGCAAAGTTTGACATATGCAGGATGAGTCACCAAAATCCGGACAAATCGAACAGTTTTTTTAAACAAAATGTTTTTAATGAAAAATTAAATATTACAAAAAATTCTTTTACATGGGGGATCCTTGTAGAGCACAATTATTCGATATATCCCTCATTAGCTTGAATGACGGCTTCTAGTCTCGGTCTAAAGTGTTCGCACGCACTGTAATGTAACGCTGTTCATGCCGACGAATGCTGCCTCAATAGCGGTCCTTAATGACGTCATTGGGATGCCGAGACTTGTTTGTGACTCTTTCAACTATGCTCCTTACGTAGTAGTCCAAGGGATTTAAATCTGAGCTATTGGGAGGCCAGAATGGGAGCCGAGGCGAACAACTCGGCTTGTCCTGGCAGCTTCAGAGAGCATCTGTCATATCTTTAATATGTACGATTTGTATCGAAGGTCTTCCTCGGCAATTCGACACATTATTGGCTCGCTTACACCAACAATCGATGCTAATTTTCGCAACAATTGCCCTGGGTCATCCGAAATCAGCGCTTAAGCTCTTTCAACGACTGCGGAGGTCCTCGCGGTGTGTTCTTTCGAGTGACTCTTCCTGGCATACTGGAATCTTCGTTGGACTATTCTAAAGTCATATATTTTGCCACAATGTAATAAACGATTGATTTCGGGTATCCAAAGAATTATTTCCGTTGTTAGCGCGAAGGCCTTCGATGATCGTGGCTCTTTGATTATACTTTGCACTTGGTTTCATCATCGCGGCCATTTTGAGAATATGATATATACTATTTACTAGAAGCATCAGGCTTTCTCGGATGCCAATAATAACCTCTGGCAGAGGCACAATATAGCGGAAAATTTAAATTAAAATTTGTCCGGATTTTGATAACGCACCTTGTACTTTCCTCTTTAATTTAAAAACAAAATCAATCGTTGTGATCTTTTTTCATAAAGTTACAGCACTTTAAAGTCACCCTTGCCGTCACTTTAAAGTCATTTTTGACATATACACTGAAAAAAATGATTGACTGCTGCAACAAATTAGATGGTAAAATATGGCATAGCATATCCGCAATGTCAGTATAAGACTTCGATAGGCTAACGTAACCAAAAATTGACTGCTGCAACTAATTAAAAATGCTATGCCATATTTTACCATCTAATTTGCTGCAGCAGCCAATCTTTTTTTTTAATGTACGACCGACATTACCGGATATGCATGTTGAGGTTGTTGGATGGATTTTACATGTTTCTGCGTGTAAATTTCAATAATATTGCTTCCGCGTTGTTTGATTACTGCTTGCAGTGGCTTCCTCATATTAATGCAGACCCTAATTTCTTCCTGCGAAATGTCATTCCAGATTTGTACTAAGGCTTGTAAGTCTCTGATATTGACAGGTTGTCTTGCCAAATCTTTTAATCTATGACCCATTATCTAGTACAAATCTAAAACAACATTCCGCAGGAAGAAATCCAGCAACCTCATCATGGTGCATATATGGTAATGTCGATCGTATATCAAAAATGCAAGGGTAACTTTACAAAAAAAAAATTCGCAATGACTCGATTCTTTTTTTAAATTAAAAGGAAAAATTCGAATTTTTTTTATGCCGCTGCAAATGATTATTCTCGAAAAAAATTTTTCAAAGTGCATTCCGTCAAATTTTGCAATTTTCAATATGACACCCTCATATTTTTGAGAATTACAGTGGCAGAGGTGCATCAAACTTAAAATCTGGCTATACAGCGTTTTAAAGTAGAGATTCCAAACTTTAATTTAAAAAAAAAACTTATTCTATGATAATTTTTCGCAAAGTTATTGTTAGTCAAAATTGGTCAATTTTTGCTTACAATTTTTCTATACCATAATTTTTTTGAGCAGTGTATATACATATGTTCAATGTATGTATAATTTATAAGGATATATAATTCTATATAAAGTCAAAAGTAAAATGTAAATATTTGCAAATATTTCGATTCTTCATTTTAGTCTTCTGTAGCGTAATAATTAATAAAGTCAAGTACAAGCTGAGCCTATCTATGGATTTATATTTTACTTTATTTAATAAGTGCTTCCGACAATTATGATTTTATCGCTTATGAATATAGAATTTATGCATTAATAATTGCGAAAATTTATATATATATATTTTTTTTATTTGTATTGGATTTATTTTTGGAGTCACAAATTTTTATTTTCATTTATTTTACTTTAAGTAAACTAATTGCTTTTTGACATTATGTGTTTAGAAAAATTAGCAGCGCCTTCAACGCAAGCATCTCCAACTTCCATCCCTTACGCCTCAAGGGCGGAAATCAAGACGGAAAATATTCAACCTGAGACAAGTAAAGGTAAGTGGTTAATATGTTGAATTTCATCCGTTCTGCTTTAACATGTGTCGATATAGCAGGAAAATGTACTATATACCGGTGTGTTTTCTTCTTTATCGACGTATTAAATCCGCTGTTGATAATGTATATTTCGTGGGTACTTTTATACCGAGCGTGGTGAGCTTTGCGTATAATCTTCTTTATTTTCAAACGATCATACCTCGATCGGTTAAATTGCTTTTCATGCGTGTCGAGAATTTAAATCGCGCATTATTGAAAGGAAAACCGGCCAAGGTCCCATGAATCGCGAGCAGACATCCGCGTAGCGATAATTGCGCGTGTGTGACTCGTGTATGTAGTGACTCGAGAAAAAAGAAGAACATGACACGTATGCGTGTGCGTACGGTGGCCCAATTCTTATAATTTACAGTCATGTTGTAATATGGCGCGCGCGCGAAAACAGTTTCACGCTCGTTTCGCGATTTTGATCTGACAAACATGGACATATCCGCAAAAACCGTTTCACTGTTATCTAACAGTGTGCGTAATTAATAAAAATATTTTCGACGAATCTTGTTCACACTTGTGTATACGTGCAAGTATGTATGTAAAATGGCTTTATTTTCAAGTGATAACGATCATTCATCTAAGACACGGTTGCATCAAAGTTAGTTTGATTTTTAACTTTACTTTGATTAAATGAAACTTAAAATTCTCTCTATCTCGTTTTAAAACCGATAGGGACAAAGAGAATTTTAAGCCTTGCATAAAATTAAAATAATGTTGATGCAACTGGGCCAGTTAGTTATATCAAATATTAAAAAAAAAAAAAGGATTGCCAACAGAAATGATATTTTTGTACAGTAATTTTGTCAGAAATTTTGAAATATACATTTATATATATTTTTTAATCCTTCAACTGTTGAATACGAATCTAATATTAATATATTTGTGTCATACATCGTTTACATTCGTTCGAACGTGACAACTTGAACATACAATTTCATATAATTTGAAGAATATAATAATTTAAAAAATAATAACAATTTAAAATTATTGTTTTTTTAAATATTTCAAAAATTTATAAATTAAGAATTTTAGCTTTTGATGATATTACTTGTATCTCAGAAACTGTACCTATATATTTTAGTTAATTTTAATGAATTTTATAAACATTTATTCGCAGAATGTATATTTGTGACAATTCGATTTATAAATAAATAAATATAGGAATTCGGAAAAATTAAACAAACACTAAATTCTATAAATTTTTAATTCTATGGAGAGCATAATTTTTGCAATTTTTAATCTTCTTAAATATTAAATTATAAAGATCTCGAGAGGTGAATAGATACTTAAAATTATACAGATTTTGCAATCCATAGATTTTATTAAAGCTTAAAAATATAAATAGACAATAACAATACAATAAGATCTTGTTAATAAAGATTAATACAACCAAGCTAATGTTAAATATTTACAATTTTTTCTCATTTAAGAATTTTTATCGTTTTACACACGGAACTTGATCACAGATTGGCTATTCAAATTTTTTGCAAATAAATTTCGACGCGCGAGTTTTGTCGAACTTTTGATGAGGCGCAGCCTTGCAATTTCGTCCTGACCGCAGGCCGCGACGAGTAATTACGAGCCGTTAGAACACGAATTGAAATGGGTGCTCATCGTTGTACTTTTCACATTTTTAGAAAGCGGTTGGAAAGTGAGAAACGAAACTTTCTAACAAAACTATTACAAATACAGTTCGAAATCCGCTTGCGCGCCCTAATGTTATGTTCAAATTCAAATCAAATTGTGATAAAGCTGAAATTCACGAAAGCGGCAACACTGTTGCTTTTCACGGCAGTAATAATTTTCTCTATGAAAACCGAAGTTGAATGTTTGATTATTTATGTTTTTTTTCATAGGAAGAAATTAAGAGGTGGAAAGAAACAAAAAATATTTTTATTTTTCCAATACATACAATACATACAATTAAATTTTATATTCATTAAAATAGAATTATACTAGT
>NW_017259305.1:1351782-1357266 GCF_001594045.1 Atta colombica | reverse complement strand
ACACACACACACACACACACACACATTGATTCTTATATATATATATATATTTCACGAAAATTTGCATTGTTCACAGATAAATTTTTCTTATAATAGTTTAAACGATAAATATTGATATATATTATATGTATATATATATTACGCGAAATAGTTAAAAAACAAGTTAAATCTTGTCAATGCAGAATTTTAGCACTATTGTGTTTCACAAAAGAGGTGCGCAAAAATGTGAAGCGATTAGATAAAGTCTACGCAAAGTTGTTCTTTATTGTTTGAAGGATGGAATATAGTTCGAAAGATTGAGCGTTATAAGAAAATAACATGACATAAAAATATAAAAATTTTTACTATTTAAAATTCGATATAAGTACTCGGATATGCATAATTGGAATAATTAAAGAATTCTCTAAAAAATCCCCGTTACGACAAGCAGAATCGAATACGATGCACTTTAAAAGAAAATTTACATTTCTGCTTTTATTAAAGTATTCATCATGATTTACATTATGCGCGAATTAGCTTTAAGTGACATTTGAAACTATGTTTCCAATTGGGACGCGAAAGTGGCGATTAATCGGATTTAATTTATTAAGGATATCCCGTGTTATCCGGCAGATTTCGATCGCGATATCTGATGAACTCGTTAGACAAGCAGAAGGAAAGCGAGCGCATGGCGTGTATGTGTACGCTAGTTTTCTGACGTGCGTCTTCGGCACAAGCATCACTTTCACCGAGCACTCGATGCGTAACGCGACGCAAAAAGTGGTTTTTCGCACCGATACGTTGTCGTTATACGCTCGATCGAACGGCCGTGTGCGCGTATCGGTCGAATTATCATTTGCGAACGCGTGCATGCGATTTATTAATATTTTCATCGTTTTCGTCTCTATGCGTCATCTTTTTCGTCTCGAACGTCCGAGGTGGCGGCGAAGAAACCGCCCGCGCCGCGCCGCTGAACGCCAGCTCGTGAAAACAAAAGTAGGGCAGATGAAAGTAATCTCGCATTAAACGTCGGAACGAAACTGAATAACTATATAATTCACTTTCGGTTCATTCCCTGTTAGGGGAGCGTCTATCGGTGCAACATGTACATTTCTTCAGACGACTTTCCCGATTTATTAGACTGCAATAGAGACGAAACGATCAAAATCTGATGCCCGTGAACTCGTTTAATCATGACTTTCGTATACAAAAAAAGTTCTGTTAAAGTATTGAAAAATTTAACTATAATATATGTAGATACGAAAATAACTTTGTTAGATCTATCAAAACTATCAAAATAATTATGTAGAATGCTCAAGCTGATTGTTAGAACATTAAAACTTTTTGTAGCATTACATGCAGCATTTCATTTACAAATACAAGTAAAATGTCTGTAATATGAGCTCCATGATTGTTATGCGTAAATAATGTATTTATAAGTTTACAATATATAATTCAAAAAGAAAAAATAATTGGAGTGTAGCAAAAATGAAATTAATTGCAAACATTTCGACTGTAGATCTAATCCTTCTCATTGCGGAAGAATAAGATATGTCAATATATATAACATTATTTACGCATATTAAAACTACAGAGGATCATTAAAATTACAGAAGTCGCATTCTACATCGTGTCTAGGGTCATAAAAATGAATTATTTGGAATTTTTTAAATTTATCACGAAAACATGTTAGTGCACATATTGTGTAAGATTGAAGGTTATAACAACAGAAGGTTATAACAAGCAAGTACATGTATGAAATTAGCCCCCCTTTTTTTGAAAATTAAAATTTTGACAATCGTTTCTGAGATTGTTCTGAGTTTGTTCTATATTGTTCCAAAGCGATATTATTTTATTCCAAATTGTTCTCCAATAAAATGGAAAAAGCGATTTTTTTTGCTAGCCCCCTTTTTGAATAATTAAACAATTTCTTCTCATTACAGATTCTTCTAGTTGTTCCAAACATTGTTTTAAAAAGAAGACAATTCCGTAAGTCGAACGGAAATCGAGAAAAATAAAAACACGTTTTTCAACAAACGAACGCTCCGACCAAAAGTAAAGATACACTCTCTTTATTCTAACACAGAATTTTATATTTTCAGTTGTTCTAGTCCTATGAAAGATAATTCTGCAGTGAATCTAGCCACCGCTATCGGTTCTTCCAAAAACTGAAAAAATTGATCCCATTAACTACAGCAATAAGAGTAAATCACTACTGGTTCTTCCAAAAAGCGAAAAAAACCCATTTTTTGCATCCACTATCAAGAGTAAACATGCACTTTCTTCCGTGTTCCAATCGAGGACTTTTTTTTCTGAATTGTTCTAGTCCTGCGAAACATAGTTCTGCAGTATGAATGATACACTACTTTAAAATCGTCATACCGGCTTTTTAAAATGGCATATCGGTGTATTCATAAATACATATAAACGCACGCGCGCGCACGTGTTTTTTCTTATTATATATTTGTCAATAATAATATAATATCAATAATACACGGAATTTTTAAAGAATGGCTTGAATGAATCATCCAAGACTTACGCGCAAAAAGTAGCTATATAAGGAGATTGGTTGGAGATATTTGTTCAGAATGATGAGAATACAGTATGTTCAAAATGTACGGAGTGTATTAGGGATCCTTTAATAATATAAAAAAATTTTTTAGTTTTAAATATAAAATTGTAGCTTCTTTCAAAAATCTGGAAAAATTCCCCAACATACTCTAATATACATATATAGAATATGATATTATAAAAAAAAATTTGAAATCGCAATGGGAATTCATCCATAAACTTTAATAAATAATCTTTTTCTAAAACTTTTTCCAAAACAAAATTTGAATTTTGGTCTAATTACTATGAAATGAATAGATTTTTTTAAGATACTTCCTTTTACCTTTAATTTTTCAATATATTTTTATTCAATTATTTGTCAGCGATCGTAAAAATTTTTTTTTTTTAATATTTAAACGTTTTTATTTGAAAGTACGAGAAAAAGATTTCTTCTAAAAAATTTCTTTGTATAAAAATTTTGTATATTTTATGATTTCATAAATAGCTACAATGTGTATCAAAAAATGGAAAATATTTTAAAACTATTTCCAATATCTTAGAAGGCATATAATACTTATATTTTCTATATGTACTGATATATTTTCATGATCATTTTAAATATCTGAAGCAATTCATTTTTTGATTATCTTCTGATATATTATATATGAAATGCACCATAGGGCATTTTTTTATTTAATATTATTCTTGGAATTACAAAAACTATTTTTATTTTAATTACTCATTATGCTTGAATATTCTACATAATTAATATCTTAATGGTATCTAACAAAATTATTTTTGGTTTCTATTTAGCAAAATTTTTAGATATTCTATCAAAATAATTTCTTTCCATATACAGTTCCGTTTTATCAAATTCTAATTCTATGTTCTAATCTTTCCGTTAGTTCTGTATATCTTCAATGTCTCCAACTTCTTTACGACTGTTGAATTTCTTTTAGATCTCTTTGATTCTAAATTCGAAAGAATTTTGGAGATGATTTCATATTTATACAAAAACCTCAGATCTACGATATTTATTCCGACTTCTATCGAATTCTGAATTCTGCATGTAATTCTTATGTATTCTTACTTCGTAGATACAATATTGATTTCAAGTTTCACTAAAAGAAGAGAAAATGAGTTTCTCTAATTAAATTATATGTTAAATAAAGAATGTATATGAATAGATATACTTTTACGAATTGTGATTAACTTACCTCCTAACTTTGTTTTATTATCGTTCTGTAAAGATATATCAATAGAAATAAAATTTATATTTTATTCATATTTTGCTATATCATTTGTTAGCAATACGTTTTTTGTTACGTTTCTTAGGTATGTATAGATATATGTACTCTCATCAGCAAAAAAAACGAGTCGCTAAATTTTAGCACAAATTTTTTATATTTTTAAATAGAGATAATTCAATGAAAGATCATATCGAGATGAACTACAAAATCATCATATCGAGATGAATCTCAAATTAAAACTTGAATATCTCCTTGATGACCATGGAGATCAAATTTGAATTACACAAAATGTAATACAAAATGGCGAACGTTGAAGGCGGACATCGAAAAATAGATAAAAAAATTTTTTCTTTAAACTGTTGCGCTGCTTAGGAAAATCGGATACATGATACAAAAATATATGAATCTTATTGACTTTCAAGTAAATCCATATTTTAAACATTTTTCTATAATTTTTTTACAAATTTATATCCTTTTAAAAAAAGAATAAGAAGAAATAAGATTAGAAGAAAAAGAAGAAATAACATTTAATTGACAGTATGCCCTTGACGAATACACGAATTGATAAATGCGAGAGGAAACAATACACATTACTAAAGACTAGGGTTGGGTAAGTTAATGTTTTTTTTTAAATTAAATTAAGTTAAAGTTAATGGCTTATAAAATTAATAAAATTAAGTTAAAAGTTGAAGAAATAAAGAATTAACTTAGTAAAAGTTAAGTTAAGATTGAATTAATTTAAGTTTAAAAAAAGATTAATTAAAAAGAAAATTATTTTTGAAATCAGAATGTCCTAATTTTTCTTATAATGAGATTACTTTAAATAACACTTACAAATATAGATTATTAGAGAAATTTAATTTTATATTCACATGTAAGTTACTTATATATAATGAGATATATATTATAAGGTATCATACTATAAGGCGTTTTTGTAAAATCTTGCAAGAGAGAAAAGTATATGTTTTTGCATTATTTTTCTTTCTTTAACCATTATCTAACTTTTTTTAACTTTCTAAAACGATTGTTCATGCATGTTTACGACTAGATATTGGTTACAAGGATAAACGTAAAAATTTAGAAGGTGGGTGGATGTGTATTACTATTTTATGACAATCCTTCATCTAAAGTTCATTTCATATTTATGTTGCTATAACATTCATGATATCTACAATTAGTGTGAGTCAAATATAAGCAGGAATTGACAAAACCTAGCTAGTCAATAAAAAGTGACTACCGTATGGCGTGACTCTTATGATAGAGTCTTTCATCATAAAATCATTGAACTTCTCTCTTCTAAATTAATTCTCTAATGTTTAAGACTTTATAGAAAAAAAAATATTAGCATTAAGAGAGGTAGAAAAATTTTTAATTTAAAAAAAGTTAATAAATTAAAGTTTAAAAATAATTAAATTAAGTTGAAAATTAATACATTTAAAATTAATTAAGTTAATAAAATTAATAAAGTTTTTAATTGCAATATTGATATACTTTACGTTTTGCTATCGATTTCTCGGGGCATCTCATATTAGGAGCACAATTTTTTGACTTTGCGATTTGCTCACTTTTTACATTTCTTTAATTTTCAAAAAAAAAATGAAACTTGAATTAAATTTTATATAACATTATCTTATAGCTTATTAAATTCCTTTCCAAATGACTTATTATCTTTTTAAATTCTGCCCAGAATTCTAGATTTCTAGTA
>NW_017259305.1:1327544-1351682 GCF_001594045.1 Atta colombica | reverse complement strand
CTAAAGATTGTACTAACCTTCGTTATCACCACCGATCAAATTGATCCATGAGTCCAAACTTCGTGCTATATAAGTTTACATAACTCATAATTGAACCTTGTGCGATATTAATTAGAAGTTTGAAGTCTCCTCTGTCAATCGAGATATATTATTAAAAGACGCATTAGTATATGTGTGACAACTGTTTGAAGAGCTAATAATACCTTCTTCATATGTCGAAAAAAAATTTTTTTAACGCTCATTAGTAAATATTTTTATATAAATATACTACATTTTAGATATATCACCTTAAAATTAAAAAAAAGTTAAAAAATAAAGGCGTTATTATTTTGTATATTAAAATTCATTTTTTTTACATGCATGTCTTCAAGAATTTTTTTACACATTGTTGTTTGGTTTGTAACGTTATTATTAATAAAACACGTTCTATAATGTTGAAAATATATTTCATTTTTTTTGTTCAAATTAGTCGAATAGTCTTACAATGTAACATCAGTTAGTCTCTTTGATCCAGTGTGATAACCATAAAAGTGTGACAACTAAAGGTTGAACTCTTGTAATGCAGGAAAAAAAGACATAAAAGAATTTGTATTTACTTTACAGTCTTTTAAACAATCTTCATTGTGCAAGAATTTTTAATAGGAAAAAGGATTATGCTTAGTTTTACAGAGGAATTTGGATCCCGGATGAACTTTGAGACATGCCTAAAATTTTAAATTATTAAAAGAGAATCAAAAATTTCATAAGCCCAACTTTATAGGAAAGATTTTCTGAGTGTTAGAACTATCCAAAGTTCGCTGGAGGATAAAATGAACAAGCGGAGAATGTACCAATCAGGGTAAATCAACTTTTGGTACGGAGTCATCCCGAAGCAGCTACTGGTCGCGATGACATCCATTGTAATATAGAAAATATTTAAAAAACCAGTCGCGTAAATATTTGTTGGCTGGGGAAGTGCTAGATTTCTTGGAAAAGCTTAATAGTTCCACAAGAGCCTCACTCAACACATTTAAATATATATGTCATGCCTGTTGGTGCCATTATAAAAGAAAACATATTAAAATGAGAGATGAAAACATTACAATACAAAAATACTGAACCGCAGCTTCTTTATCAAATCAATTAAAACCTTTTATTTCATACTTTGAGTGTCTCCCTTCTTCATCGATTAATATATATTACTTATAACTATTCATTTGGAGTCCAAAAAAAGGTTTTAGTTGTCTTCGTCAAGATATATTCCAGTGGATATATTCCAAATATTAGATAATTCGAGAAATCGAACAAAATCAGTTCTACATGGTACACAATGATCATAATAACGAACTTTGAACACAAGTGAACTGTAGCAAGGGTCATTTTACAAAGTTGTACATATGGAACTTTTTAATCGTTTTTTTATGCTCTACCATCCTAGCTAAGTCTCATTGCTGTTCAGCCGGGGCCTAAAGTCCTTTTTTCATGCTGTATTTAAATCTTAAAACCTTTAAAAGTATCATTTAATGAAATTGATGTTTGAATGTTTAGTATAACTTATTGTTCTGTTTCTTAGGTATACATTTAATGATCATTTCTTTCTTTCTATCACTAATATGCGAATGGTTATGGAAGAAATTCTATTAATACATTATTTTAATACAGTAAAATATATTCCTAATAATAAATATTTGAAGCCTATTAATGTTAACTATTCTGAAAAATTTTAAGACATACCTTTAAATTTAAAAAGAAAATTAAATTTAAAATTAAAAAAAGAAAAGAATTATAATGTTCCAGGATAATACAGATAGAAAACTATTTAATTCTAAAATTCTATATCTACATTTCTGAATACAAGAGAAATGTGACTAAATTAAAATAAAGTTTTGTGCATTTAAAATTTTGTAAAATTATTATGACTAATATTATTTATAATTATATTTTACGCATAAAGATTACTGATTCAGTGAGCACAATGAGCTTCAATCCTATCTCTCCAAGGCATTTATATCTATGCTAGGGATTGATGCTATTGTTATATACTATATATAGTGCAGCATATCCTAATTATTAGTAAATTATTCAATACAGCACACTAACGTTGAATCAATATCTCAGAAACATTAAATTGCAAACATTGCGAACATTCCAGCAACATCGCAAAATGTAGATCCAATATTGAAGAGACGTTGCAAAAACATTTAATGTCCATTACATTGCAATTGTCTGTGAGACAAAAAATTTTTCGTGTATTAATTAATTCAGTTTTATTATTAAAATAAGTATTATTGCTTAACATTATATTCCAAGACATACACGATAAAAGTATAATTGAAAAAAAAAACTTTTTCCCATTTGAAAATTAATTTCCTTATTTTTCTAAGCGGTCATTCATCAATCTTGTATCCCATCCAATGATGCTGAACCTCTGCAATCGTACGGGAATTGCTACTTCGATGATCCAAGAACATTGAATGTTAGAGGATATGACATATAGATATGTGGAAAGACAATGAGCCGACATTGGTCAAACACAAACAGTATCACACGCGCGAGCATTTTGTACGCGTGACCAATTTCCGCATAAACGTATATCATTTAGAAATGAGTTTCTAAATGAGCGTTAAAAGATCAATTTAAATGGCTTAAATTTTCTATTTATATGACATTTTATTTTTGTTCAGTTTTTACGAATTAAAATAGATTTCAATTATATAATTGATTATATAATTTATTCAGTATCGTTTCAATGTTGCAGCAATATTAACAATCAATGTGGAAAAATCAATAAAGATTCAATTTGTTCAATATTATTTCAATGTTTTAATATTAACAATCAATGCAGAAGAATCAACATAGATACAACATTAATAAAATATTGACGCTTCAACATTCAACATTGCAACATTGCAACATTTCAGCAACATTCTTTCAACGTTCTGTATGGGAATAATACTGTAGCTTCATATGTACGGATGAGAATCCTTCAATACAGTTTTGATACTTAATCCATGAGATATCAGGAATTTTTAAGAAACCACAAACTTTTAAGCAGCTCAAGAAATTTCAAGATAACAGAGTATCCTTGATGGATGGAAAGATTGAGTGAAATTATTATTAAATTATTGGACATTAATTTCATTATTCAACTATCCGTGATAATATTTAGGTTAATTCCAATCCGCAGGATGTTGAAGAAGCACAAACTCCAGATAAACTGCTTCCCTGACTAATATCAGACTGTCAGATAATCCCTCATGGGATGCGAAATATCAGGAGACACGGTAATGTCTCGGCAACGATACTATCATGGTTCTTTTACGCGAGACCGCGAGTTGCGAGGGATTGGATCTAAATAACGGTTAAACCGATCAAGTTCTACATACGCTCGATCGATAGCGTCCACTCAAATTATGTAATAAAAATACTTTTATTTTTTTCCTACAAACGGAGATATTGCGATGCAATCCTGAAACTTTTAAGATATGTCGTTGTTATTAGGTCTGTTCGACTTGCTTACACTTCAACATCTTCACTCTTTCTCTTTCTCTCTCTCTCTCTCTCTCTCTTTTCAGCGCCAAATATTTATCTATCTCATTTTAAGTGTAAAAAGTGTAAAAAAGTGTAAACAAGTCAAACAGCTCAATGTTCATATGTCGTCGATCACTCGAGCCAAATGTACTGTTGCGTGTTTTGGCGCGAGAGTGTGCTAGTCGTCCAACCAGAATGTTGGACGTTTTGGCGCGAAAGTTCGTTAACGTATTGATGCAACAAGCGCTAGCGGTGCATGGTAACTGTTATGTATACTGATGATACGCTGGTATTTATTAATAACTCAGCTAGAAAATGATAATGAAAAATCATCGATTGATTTTTTCCATGAAATCTAATGCTATTTACTACCTATATATATAAAAGCCATAAAGCAATTTGTATGATATTACACTTTGAATGAATTTTTAAAGATACAATGTTAACCTCGCATATTTAATTAACGACATAATAATAAGTATAGCGTTCTAATAAATTAAATTTAATTGATACTTGAAAGAGACAAAACAAATACTAAAGAATTTTGTGATACATACTTTTTAAGGAGGTTCAATTGTTAGTCAAAAATCAATTTAGAGACTTAATTTTTTTATATGACGTAAATAAATACTGTACACAAGTAATCCCACAATTTGAGCAATATTGATTGTATAATTTTCTTATATATTATTCTGAAATTGATTATTTTAAGCATATCGCCTTACGGGAGGCTGTCGTTCCGAAGTAGATAATCACCGATTTAATACACACTCAGTCAACTTATGAACACTAAGATTTGACAGATGAAATATCAACAATTGTGTATAAAAAAGAAAAATCGGACTTTACTATATGGGTTTAAAGTTTTATTATCACAAAGTTTACTTTTATTTCACGGATTGCATTAGTATAGTAACAGATTTGGCAACGCTGCACAACTGATACGAAACCAACATCATATAATCTAGAATCCATCTCGACATAAAAAAACAGACATGAAAATAATATAAAATCGACTGATTCAGAATCTCTCTTTTATCATTCGCTATAGCGGAATTAGCCGGTCACTGCCCGTCACAAAGTGCAATGTTGCCAAGTATACACTCGATCTCTCAAGTCAATGACAATCTCATACGTGTATTTATATTCTATGTACTAATAATTCACTAAAAATATAGCACATAAATAGTACCCACAATTTATTGCACTAATATTGCATATGATTTGAAATCGCCGCAATGATAATTTATTTTAGTCACATTTTTTACTCCAAAGTAATAATTGAACCTCCTTAATAAATAAAAATACTAGAATTATGTAAATATAAAATGATCTGGAATCTTAGAGCCTGATCCACATCTAGTTTCACCTTATTACTTTCTAAAGTAATATACAATGTAACTTGATAGTTTCCAAACGATGATAGTCTAATTAAAATATCTATATCTTACATCTACTTATTCTTAATCATATTTACGTTTGCGTCACGCGGGGAATCATTTGGAATTTATTAGTTAATCATATATTTATAGTGTGTATATTTGTAGTGCATCACAATCTAATCATGATATATATTTTTGGATGAACAATAGTGTTTAGAAAAGAAAAAAGTATCGGACCATCTGTACGCGGCCTAGGCGGGAAGCGAAAGAGATAGAGAAGTCTCGAAGATGGTTAGAAAGCATCCTAGATATTGGAGATAGTTTTACTTTGTCCTTTTTGATACTTGTAATTAAAATTATAAAAGATATAAAATTTTTGCACTGAAAAAAAAAATGTTTAATTTTAAGATAAGATAAATGTTTTCTTTTTGTCTCCATTTTTAAACATTTAAGGTAACATTACTTTTTACTTTAAGGTACTTTTGTTTTAAACTTTTTCAATAAACAAAACATGCGTTCGGATTAAAAACACTATGTGAATCTAAACACATAGTGTTTTGTTTATGGAAAGAGTTTAAAACTATAACACACATCTTTTGAACATATTCTACAATGCACTCTTTGTTTCCTGTTTCTTGCTTTTTACCTTTTGCTTTTTTCTACTTTGCAATCGTTTTATCGACAATTGTATTTCTTGCTACGTATCTCTTGTTTCTTTCGAAGTTCGTTAACTTTTATTTTGAGCAACATAAAACAAAAAACCGGAAAAGAAGCAAGAAAACAAGATGTAAAAAATAGTAAAAAGAAACAGGAAACAAAAAGTACATTATACGATAGAATAGCTTAAGTGTTTAAAAAATGGAGATCAGAACAAAATATTTTAATATCTTCAAATTAAACATTTCTTTTTTCAGTGTATAGACTTTTTTTAAGGATTTTTCCTGTACTTTCAAATAACAATATTCATTTTAGTGAGAAAAATTTAATAATATAAAAATAATTTAATAATTTAAAAAAAAATTTAATAATATAAAACAAATTGTTTTATTTTTAAACAAATAAATGAGAAATGATATCCTCTTTAAAAAAATAAATAGAAATAAATAAAAAGATTCGCTAAAATACTCTAATATTCAAGATTTTCAAAATTTTTGTTCAAAATTTGTAATTTTCAGAAAACGAGAAAGAAGCTCTACACACAAAAAAATTACGCACTTTACAAAAAATAACAATATGCCAATGTGAAATATTAGACAAAATTGCTAAACAATTGCTAAAAATGTTAAACAATAAATGCATTTTATGTGTCTCTAGTTAATAAACATAATGCATTACGAAATGTCTATGCTTTTGCAGCATATAAATTAACGATGAAAAAATGCTTTTTGAATCTTATCTCAGAGTAACTTATAATATGAGTCTTTCAACTGAATATTTCAATTGAATATTACGCTATTTCTACAAAAAAAATGAAATTTTGGATAAAACGTATTTTGAAAGTCTTCTTATATATTGAATATATGGTGTAAAGTAAATTTTGGGATCGCAATAGAATTCACTCATAAACAAATATTTTTTATAAAATTAAATTAGAATTTTATCCTAAGTACTACTATAAAATGATTTTAAAGATTCTTTTTTTACACATTAATTTTTCAATGTATTTATGCTCATTTATTTATTAGCGGTTATAAAAATTTAACATTTAGAAATTAGCGATTAAAGAATTTTTCTTTTAAAACTTAATGTTTTTATCTGAGAGTATGATAAAAATTATAAAAGATTCCTGTCTAAATAAAAATTTTGTATATTTTATAATTTTATATATTATATAAAAAAAATACATAGTTACATCATGTCAAAGAAAAAAAAAGAAAACTTTTTAAAACGGCCATTTCCAATATCTTAGAAGCAAGACTTATATCTTTATTTTTTCGATCTTTTTTTTATGATCATTTAAAAAATTTGAAGTTCGTTTTTAGATATGGAGTTTTAACATGTGGAATACACCAAAGGTGCATTTCACTATTTGATATTATTCTTGGGGCCATAAAAATTATTTTATTTTAATTATCCGTTATATTTGAGCGTTCTACATAATTATCTTAATAGTCGAACATTTGTTTTTAGGTTTGTGATCTAGATAGAACATCTTTGATAGAATATCTAAAATTTTTAGATATTTTATCAAAATCGTTTTTTCCCGTATACGATTTCGTTTCGTCAAATTCTAATTCTGCGTTTTAAACTTTACGTTAATTTTGTAAATCTTCAATTTCTCAACTTTAACTCCTTTATACGGCTGAATTTTGTAGATCTCATTAATCATCTAAAAATTCTAAATTCCCTAAAAATCCCTGGAGATAATTTCGTTATATACTTCCAATCTACGATTTTTTATTTCTATCGAATTCTTGATTCTGCACTTATGTGTACTAAATTCGTAGATGTAATATTGATTTCAAATTCTAAAAGAAAAGAAAAGGAAACGTGTTTTTCTAATTTCTACAGATATTAGTCCTGATCTATAGTAACTGCAATAAGTCTTTTGCTGTAAGCTCTAAGTTGCTCTGACAAGTTATATTCTTCAAGTTTTCTCAATTTTATAATTAGAATTAATCAATTGGCTTAGAGCTTACAGTTTCAGATGACACCAGAAATGCTTTTGTTGGAAAAAATATTATAGTTTAGAGCTTTGAATATTAGAGCAGAATATGAAAGATTTATTTGCTATTGTAGATAGGATCTTTGCAGACAAAAGTGTAGTAGAAGTGAATCGGAGATCCCCCAGATTCTATCGCCTACAAGATTCTACACCCCGGCCCCGGTAGGGGATCTCCCTACGGATTGATGGATTCCGGGTTTCACCGATAGTAGCCTTCTCGGATTTGGGATGCCGCGGATTCTCGATCCCGAAAACGGCCCTCCGCGTCGCGCCCTCGCCGTCGGAAACGATCCGGAGAATGGAATTCGTCTCGATAACGCGCGCGACGCGCAAGTGCATCCGTTCCCCCTTGCGTCTCGTCTTCTACTCGCTGCATCCGCAGCTGTCCTCCGCCCGGCCCGTTCGCCGTTCGCTGCACTTGTCGCGCTACCCTCGTTCCCTTGACCCTCCCTAAACACATAAATTCTCCCCGTCCCCTCCTTCCGTCTGTCATTACTCGGTCGGGGGCCCCACAGAAATAGATCCGAGATCCATGCGCCGACTTTCTCTGCTTCTTCGCCTAAGCGAGAAGAGCAGGTGCATTGCAAACATATCGCACTGATGATACCGTTAATGATCGTTTGAGACAAAATTGTCACATAACTGATTAAGCTTTCGCACGGAGAAAATCTTTCGCATGATCTTTAATTAACACGGTATAATTAATACGATATTAATATTTAAGATACTTATTGCTTTTTTTGATTACTAGTATTTTAATTGACGTTGCTGATAATAATTGACATATTCGTAGCATCTTTTTTGCTAGATAACACACTAAGAAAAATGTGTTTTAATTAACTAATAAAAAAAGAAGATATTTTAGTAAGGACAAAACAGAATGTCTGCACAGAAAGGATGATTTTACTGAAATATCTAAAAATTCAGCTATAGATATAGATCTGAAAATAATTTTGTTGAAACATTAAAATAATTATGCAGAACACTTAAGTTGGTTGTTAGAACGTCAAAACTTTGTAACATTTTCAGCACATTGAAGGAAAAATTTTTGGTATTTATAACTATATAATTATATAATTATATATGGCTGTCCCAAAAAATGTTTAACTATAATTGATAGTAATTGCATTTTTATGGCAATATAATTATAATTATATATTAATTATAGTGATTTTCAAGAACATTATATCGCTGACTCCAAAAGAATCCAACAAATATGCATAAGTGTAAATACAGCATTAAAAGACAGTATAATTTAATTGCGCTATAATACCTGCGTTACACTCATTTTTAATTTTAATAGTTAATTTCAAAAGTCATAGGGAAAGTTATTTTTTTCCGTTACATTACTCATTTCCAGAGCTTACAAGCAATTGTATACATTTATTGATTAAAATATATATATATTTATACGTATAATTATATGTTATTATTATCATTATAGCAATAATAATCAATAATATCATAATTATAGTAACATTTAATTATCGTTTACAAATACTTTTTTCTGTCAGTGCATACTTGAGGTAGTATTTATTTCAATAGTTCAACAAAATTATTTTTAGATCTGTATCTAGCTAAATTTTAAGACACTTGAGCGAAGTAATTTTTTTTTCGTGTAATTATGATAACCAGAAATTCTGTTTCAAAAATGTCCAAAATGTCATTTTTGTTAAGCCTTTTGTTAGTTTAAGCTAAACATTTTTCTCAGTAAAATTGCATTTGACAGCATTGGCGAACGTTAGCTCGTCTTTCGCTTGTTTTCTTATTCGACGATTTGTCGAAATATGCGGATCATATTTGAAAAATTAATAGCGCTGGCATTCGATATTAATCGATGTTATTCATTCATAAATCAATTATTAGCTAAAGACTCAACACGTTTACAATAATATGCCTTTCCATTAATGAGTGCTAAGAAATATGTTTTCCCCTCCGTCGATGTTATCAGACGTTCAGCAGGAATTGTTCGATATTATACTGCCCAAGTATCACGCGTTAAGTAATCGCGTGAGAATGGACGGGACGAGAATAAATTGCAAATCTGAGAGAGAGTATACTATGTAGTGGATCTAAGTAATTCTATGTTAATTGCTCGCCCTCACTCCCCTTCTCTGCGTTTTGCGGCAAGTCACATTTTAAACGGCCCCTCTTGATCTGAGTCGATAACTCGTTTTCAAGCGATTTTACTCTTTGCTATGTTGGATTTTTTACGCTTTTCTGGATTTCGCCCGCGATTTGTTGTTTTACACAGCTACCGCTCGCCTGCAGTTGCTTGCGTGCAGTCAACAAATCCCACGCGACGTTGCACTTGCCACACTTTTTCTAGAATTCGCTATGCAACTGTAACTTTCTTGCGAACTTTTACTAACATTTCGATAGATCTCTTATCTCGCGAACAAGGACGTTCGCAGGAATGTTGTGATTTATTTTGATGCCGAATATTCTTTTCACTGATTTATCCCCAGCATTAAATAATTATACAATACGAATGTATAAAATATATCAGTACGCGAAATAATAAATATACTAAATAATTAACGATTCTTAGGCTAATAATCTTGGATCGTCGACATCTTTACTGATGTCCATTTCTATCAATAATAGGTTAAGTTTAATCGATGTACGTGAACTTAAAAAACTTTTAATTTAACTTACTTTTTATCCTTTTTAAAGAGAATTAGAAAAAGAATAAATTAAACTGAGATTAAAATTAATTTATGTTGGTAGAAATGGACGTGAGTGAACTTGTTTAAATTGCATCAGTAAATGAATTAAGAGATCTTCTTTCCTCTCTTGATCATCAGATATGTTGATATTGCGAACAGTGTCAATATTTTTTTCTTATAATATCAATTCCGTTTTTTTTAAATATTTTTTAAAAGTATGTTTATAATAATTGAGAAAAAATGTTGGAGAGAGAGAGAGAGAGAGAAAGAGCTGAAGTTTCAACAAATAAAAACCTCGATAAATTTTAGATTTAAATGAAGCTTAGCTGCATCGTAGGGAGCAGTTAGCATTTTCCTCAATTATATTCTTCAAACTCGTAACTTTTCTTCTTCAAGGGGAGAAAAAAGAAACGCGCTTTTAAATTCAAACGACACGCAACGGAGCGGCGCGTTACACGGAATCGCGTGTAATGAGTAGAAGGAGGGATCCCGGGGCCGGTTGGGTAATCGGCTTCCTCGTATTGCCACACGCCGCGACGGTGCCACAAGGCGCACTTGTGTGTCTCTCCTTCTCTCTACCTCTCCTTCCTCTCTGTCTTTTTTTCTCTCGTATCGTTTGAAAGTGAATTCAAGATGGCCACTTTAAGAGCCGGCGCGGCGCGGCGGCGTAGTGAAGCCGCGGCGCTTACGCATTCGCGCGTATATATATATACGTGCGTGCGTGCGTGCGTGCATGCGCGGTGATAGTGCACAGCCGCGTAACGAGAGTGTTGACATTTTCTGCAATCAGGTCAGGGCCCCTTCGCAGAGTCCGATGGTATTACCTGTAACCCTCCTTTAAAATGAATTCGCATGCGGATGTAAACAACATTCTGCAGCAAAACTAATCCTCCTCTTCGCTCTAGCTCTTCTTTTTCTCGTCTCAACTTCTCCTTGGTTTTCAATTGTTATCTTGGGATACATCGAATTAATACAAATAAATGTTTCAGGATATGAATAAACTTATTCTTTTGTGAAATTCTTTTTTTAAAAACTTACTTTTCATCAAAATCTGAATTTTATATAGCGTATATTCGTATTATGAACAAATCTAGTATAATAAATCTAGTATAATAATTAGATAATAATAATTATATAATAATAATAATAATTAAGTCCAGATGATAGTTAATAAAGCTTTGTGGCAAAATATAATTTCGTTTAATTAAAATATATATAAAATTAAAACCGAGTAAACGCTAATCTTACTATTTTACTTATACACAGTAAAAAACATTTTATATTTGTGTTAGAAACAGTCCGCTAAATCTTTGTTAAAATTTTGTGTTGAATTTTTAACATATTCGAGTTTTAATTTAACATAATATGATTGTGTTATTTGAATATTTGTGTTAAATTAAAATTTAATATTTCAGTGTTAAAATAACATAATTTATAGATAAGTAAACAAATATCATAAAAATAATGTAATTTTAAAACATAAATTCTAAGAATAAATGAATAAATGAATATGTTGATTTCATATATTATAAATTAATTTTACTTATAAGAAATATATTCTGTAACTACAACTACATATTTTACATATTTTATATGTAAAAAAGTATAGATATTTTGTGTGCTAAAAATGTAAAAATAGCATCTAATTCCAGTTAAATTTAATATTATAAATGTATCAATTTATACATAAAATTTGTTTTTAAATTGTGTCAAAGTATTACGCTTTTTGTGTTAATTTTTTACATAATATTTGTGTTACTTTCTAACATATTCATCTTATGTTAAATTAACACAAAAATTTGAGTGGACTGTTTGAGACATATGAATTATGTTAAATTTAATTTACACAATTTTTTTTACTGTACTTTTTTACTGTTGTGTAATTTTACTATTCTATACAGATTATATTTTACTTTTTAATTATATACCAAGTTGTTGATTACTGTTTTGATTACTATTATGTTCAGTATTAAATATTACATCAATATGTCAAACATAATACATTTAGCACCAGACATTTTTTTTAGTAATAACATCTCGTTTTATTTTATTTTATCTCATCAAGATATAAATAAAAAAATACAAATAATAAAAGATAATATTCCATAGCTCTCATGTTGCTTGTTTATATAAAGTGACATCACAGTGGACAGTTTGAAGTAGAACACTACTTCTCCAGTTGATCGTAAAAATATGTCAGGATGAAAGATAAGCTGATAGTTGGATAGATTGCTGAATTGGCGATTGAATCTTTGTAACTTTGATGAAACTCGAAGGTCATCTACTTAACAGGCCATGCAAGTGAACAAACTCGAGGAACCACCTGTTGGTCGCTTTCTGCGCAAATACACATCTCTCTGTCGCTATGGAAATTAGAACGCGCGGCAGTTTATTTCGAAAGATGATTTTTCATGCTGTAATAATTCTACCCGGCATCTGCCGGCGCGGGCGCGTTGCGACAGATAACATTTCTATCTAATGCTGTCTACACTGGCAATTTTGGTTAATCGTCATGTTGATCAAACAGGGATTACGTAAAATATAATAGGAGAGTTGGCGGATGTTACCAGTAGATCGCGGTAATATTGATGAGTCGCATTAAAGCTCATTTAGGAAGGCAAATAACATTCAAACTATCGCATAAAACATCCATGTTTCTGATTTTTAAACTCGATACGCAATTTTATGTGATAAAAAGTAAAATATATATACGTATATGATTTGATAAAAAATTTAAATTATACAAAGAAGTAGTTTTAAGTCTCCGGAATTGACGCCCACTCTATAACACTTATTAAGATTGGACCGATTTAATTGCGTTGATTAAAAGACACTAATTAATTTTAAGGAACTAAAATGACATAACTCGTTAAAAGCAGCACAGACCTCTAAGGACATCTCTCCTAAAGAAAAAAACATTCAGAAGATGTTTATAAGCCTTAAGGATATTTCTAGGATTAAGTTCTTTAGATAAAATGTTCAAGGGAAAAATGGTTCAAAGAAAAAATGAATTATTGAATTATTCAGAAATTGTTACATCTCTTAAGCTGGCACAACCACAATCAAACGCGACTTACATCACATTTTTTGCTAATTTTTTTATTTATTCCCGATTTTTTTGCTCTAGTCGATTTGCTAAAACCTATAACTGTGCTAACTTAAAATTAAAATTAGCACAAAGAAAAAAGCAAATAAAAAATCGAATATTTTATATTTTTGAAGGGTTATTTTTTTTGTTAATTTTTTGCTTTATTCTCGATTTTTTGCTCATTGTTTAAGTAAAAAGATTCGACAACAGTGTGTGGCTGTCGCTTACCTCGCGATTAGAGTAAAGTAAAAGTTAAAGCAATTAATTGCTAGATTAATTTTGGTCTTAAAATGTTTCTAAAATTAATTGTTCTAAAAATATTCCGTTTTTCAATTTATTGCTCGTTGTTTCAATTAAAAAAATCTCACCAGAAGTATGGCGGTGCTAGCATACGTACCAGAGTAATCGATATTGATATAATTATTCAAGATTCTTGATTTTTGTTATTATCTTAGAGCAAAGAAGTAGCAAAAAATTGTGGTACATGTATTTTTGTTTACAGTACTTTATATGTGTTTTACAAATGGGGGGAGGGGGGCTAGCGTAAGTCAGCATTCCCACTTTTCCCACTTTTCAAATTAATTACGAATGTAACAGAGCAAAAAATTTGGGATAGAGCAATAAATTAGCACTTAATTATGGCATGCGAATGAATTTTTTTTTTTACTTTAAGACCGTCATTAGAAAAGCTAGCTTTTCTTTACTTTATTGTTGTACGCGAGATAGCACAGCTACACTGTTGGTAGAATTTTTTGATTTTTTTTAAACTATGCAGCAAAAAAATCGGATTCGGGATATTCTTAGAACAATTAATTCTAGAAACATTTAAAGACCACAATTAGCTCAGTAATTAATTGCTTTAATGTACTTTACTCTTGTATGTGAGCTAGCACAGTCATACTGTTGGTCGAATTTTTTGATTTAAACAATGAGCAAAAAAATCGGAAATAGAGCAAAAAAATAGTCCTACAAGAATACGTACTTAATTTTTTCATTGTTTTCTATTTTTTTCTTTGTGGCTGTGTTAACTTTAGCTAACTTTAGCTAACGTAAGGTAGCATAATTATGGATTTTTGCGAAAAGGTTAGAGCAAAAAAATAACAAAAAAATGTGATATAGATTGCATTTGATTGTGCTGAAGCAGCTGTGTCAGCTTAATAGACAAAATTTGTTAAGGGAGGAGATTGTGTCGCAAGCGAAATTCTTATAAAGTCAAATTTGAAAAGATGGAATTCTAATTTAATATATAAATTGTTACATTGAATAAGTTATATATGTATATATATATATAATTCACAG
Organism: Atta colombica; assembly: GCF_001594045.1. Classification (NCBI taxonomy): domain Eukaryota; kingdom Metazoa; phylum Arthropoda; class Insecta; order Hymenoptera; family Formicidae; genus Atta; species Atta colombica. Next base: position 1,337,069 of record NW_017259305.1, on the reverse strand, counting down.
AAAATTTTATTTAAAATTATAACACAAAAGAAACAGTAACAACACTACTCAACACTACTCAACAAAATTAAACACTTGTTCTATCCTTCAAAAATGGGTAAATTTTAAGATAGAATAACTTTGTAAAAAATCATCATATCAAGATGTTTTTTACAGCTTGAAATCTCTACTGTTCAAATCGATACTTTAGAAAGTGATTTTACTGATATTTTATGGAATTACACAAACATAAATGAAGATTTATTGAATTTTTTATAAAATTTGCGAAATTTTACGGCGCGAATTAAAAATTGCGCACAAATATGATTTACGGTTTTCGAAAGAGTGAATATTTAGCTTAAATTTGCTTTTTTATTGATCTCTATATGATTTTTTTTTTCATCGAGTTATGCAACATCGAAGAAAAGAATTATTTTTGCTTCAACGTTGAATAACTTGGAGAAAAAAAATGTATAAAGCTTCATAAAAAAAAGCATATTAAAAGTAAAGATTCATTTTTTCTGATGTAATGATGTAAATCGCATTTGTGTATAATTTTTAATTGACCCCGTGGAACTTCGCAAATTTCGTAAAGATTTTTAAGATCTGATGCGTTTATTTATGTTTGTGTAACTTCACCAAATATCAAAACCAATTTTTTTACCGAAGTACTAATCTGAAAAGTAGAGATTTCAAATTGTAAAATGCTTTTTTAAACATCTCGATATGATAATTTTTACGAAGTTATTCTATCTTGAAATTTGCCTTTTTTTTTGTAGAGTGGAATAGGTGATTCTTTAATTTTGTTAAGTACACTGAAAAAGAAATATTGTTGATTCAATTAAAGATTCTATATTATGGGATTTTATATTATGGCTGTCACTGTAAGTAATTAATTCATATATATTTTTATTGACATAAAGACCTTATTATTATTGAAATAATAATTTATGCCTTTATGTCAATAAAAATATACATGAACTAATCACTTATATTAATGACAACCCATAATATAGACTTTAATTGAATTAATAGCATTTTTTTCTCAGTGTAGTGTACAATGAAATTTATGTTTTTTTTATATCTAGGAGTTTATTAAATTCTAAAAATAATATTTTTTGGAATATCAAAATTGGTTAAGTATTTTAGAAATATTAAAAATATATATAACATTTTGCTATAAACATTTAAAAAGGAAGAAGTTATGGCCTTTATAATCTTCCCAATGGAATGAATTCGCCAATGGAATGAATATTAAATTTATATATAATAACAATAATTCAAATTTGTAGATATAACATAAAAAATTTAATGGGTTAAAATCTAATAGATCTATATTAACTCCGGATAAGATTAAATATAGAGACATTTTCATGCTTCTTTCCTGTTAATCCGCTCTGAAATTAACGACACGGGATGGAAGTCGATCATCCAACACGTACAAAAAATGTACTGTTTAGATCTCACCATATCTCGTTGAGTGCAACTTCATACGGTAGAGGATTAATAAAAAATTCTAGGGGAGCGATCCTGACTGCAGTGTCTGCAGTTAAGACGCGTTAACAGAAACACGTGCAGTCCACCGACTCTCCCATATCGTAATGTATCGCTTTTTAGGGAGTTATATGCGTCTCGGTTTTTAGGAGCCGAGATTGTTTATACTATGGAACTTCCTTGACCCCTTTTTTCGGCGGCTGTCAAAGACCGTTACCCCGCTTCGGCGACTCCTTTGGGAAATTCTTAAAATCGGCATAATCGGAATCTCTCTTCCTTTCGATGCGAAATAGGAGCTCGAGTGTAAAACAATTTCCTTGGGAATTCATGAGAAATGCTGATCCGACAAGAACATACATATTATTGTCGAGATGTGTAAGTCTATTCTGTGCTTATATTCTATTTATCGTGCAAATATAAAGAAAGAAATGCGTACAGAATCGTAATTAGTTTGCGCGTCCACACGGCTCGTAAAAGACGTGTCATGAAATTTTATTGGACTTGCGTTTTTCGTAACAATGTAATCGCGCATAATCGGAAGAAATATTAGTCGACCGATAAGAACAATATTTCCATCTCATGTCATGTCGCAACAACGACTGTTCTATTTCTTGCGCAAATAAAAAGCTCTGCGAATCTTATCTTCGCTCAGCAAGGAAATGAGCGCCAAATTACAAGTAAGTAATAACAACGTGCAATAATTAAGGCGTGTAATAATTTATAAACAGCTTCACTTTTCACGGAAAGAACGTCTATTCACGAGAAAGTCTAGTTGATTGACCAATAGTAATAATATTTATTATAATCTCTTATACGGTCAAAAAAACATTTCGTACTTGCGTTAAAATTTATTAAAATTTTTCAATTCAATTTTTAACACGTTCGAGCTGCAATTTCACATAGTGTGATCATGTTATATTTTGATCAATAATGAATATTTTGTGCTAAATTGATACATATATTCAATTGATTTTTTAATGTTAAAATATCAATTTATGAATAAGTCAATAAATAACAAAAATATAATTTTAAAACTTATATTCTAGGATACATGAATTTAAAGAAAAATGTATGCGTCAACATAACATATTATAAATGTTAACTTTAAAAAATTTATTTTCACAATTTATTCTCAAATTGCCAAAGTGTTACATTTTTTGTGTTAATTTTTATATAATGTTACTTTCTAACATATTTATCTTGTGTTAAGTTGATCCAACAATTTGAATAGATTATTTAGGACATTTAAAATATGTTAAATTTAAAATAAATTTTTCATTATAAATAATATCAAATGAATGAACAATTAGAAAGGGGCGGATTTGATTAGATGCATTCAATGCGCACTGGTGCACATTAAAGCGCTCAATAAATCGTACACAAATCGTACGCAAAAATGTGTGTTAATAATTATAAAAACGACTTAAACCGTGAAATACAAGAGTCTCTTTGAAAAATTTTGAGTCTTAACATGAAAATGGCATTACTCATTAAAACCCATTCTGGTACAATCGTACATGTTTTGCAAGATATCTGTCAAAATTGTAGCCATTTTGGACACAGTTATTATTTGACAATCATTTGTACCAGTCGATGTCAGTGTTTTCATTTGATGAAAATCTGTGTCCTCCGAGCCTAACTTTGAGCCTAGGAAACAGAAAAAAAAGTCATTAGGGATCATCAAATCTGGTGAATGCGAGTAGTTAATTAATTCGAATCGTTAATAAATCTGTAAATTTTTGTTATGGCGATGGAGATGTTCAATTTTTTTCATTTTTACAAAAAACATTGACAAAAAACATTGACAATAACTAAGCATCCATAATGGCTACAATTTTCACAAATATCTTGCAAAACATGTACGATTGTAGTACCAGAATGAGTTTTAATGACTAATATCATTTTCATGTTGAGGCTCAAAATTTTTCAAACGACCCTTATATTTAATATACTTTTTGTGCTTAAGTAAAATATATATTTTATAATTTGAAATATATTCACTTTTACATTCAGATTAAATTAGTGTATGGCGTATATATCAGCGCACTATATATTGCTGCAAATCCAATCGAATTTGCTATTAATTCTTTCGCTCAGGCTTTTATAATTTACACGAAAACAAAAGAATTTCTTTTATTCTTTATATTTGTTCGAATATTTTATCTTCCACGTATTATTTATTGATTGATACAAATAAGAAAGCACCTCCGGGTACTGGAGATTGTGAGTTGCATTTATCAGATCGCACCAAGTCATAATGAAGATCGGGACTCTTGCGGAAGTCTCCAAGGCTCGTCCATTGTGTCGATACCCGACTTCCTTCCCTCTGTTTCGTTTAAAAATAAAACTCGCAGAGAAGCAGTCGACAATGCGTGCCGGTGCGCCTCGATAATAATTAAGCCCCGAAGGACGCGCGGGCCGGTAACCTTAATTCCCACGAACGACGCGCATCGCACTCGTCGTCGTCGTTGTCATCGTCGTCGTAATCGTACTCGTTGTAGTCGTCTCTCGACTTCTGGCTGGTGTTTTCTCAGTAAAAATGCATTTCCGCGAGGCGGTCTCACCAGTCTCTCGTGGTTACTCGCTTGCTTTTCACAGGGGAGAGAGACCATGCGTGGTACGCAAAAGCAGGAAACGGAACGTGGGGAAGAGGGAGAAGGAAATTTGTTATACCCAAGAACTAATTTCTCGGCTCTTTTCTTAGAGGCATTTCAAAGACACAGGATAATTTCCGAATTGCGATGCGAACAGATATACAAATCTGACTTTAATCTCGGCATATGCGAGCGTGATCGATTTCAAACCAAGTTTTTAGCTTTGATAACTATTGAAGTACTTGTACGAAAAAGAAAAAGTCCGTAGAAAAGGAATAATGAATATGACGACAATCTCAAGAATTGTAATAAATAAAAAGAGTGTAAATATTATGATTATCTTGAAACTTGGCCGAATTAATGTACCCTCTAAATTCTTTGAAGTGAAATCTCACTTTAAAGAGTAAAAAGTGAGCTAGTCTTGAAAAAAGATTTGCTCAATTTTCAAACTTCAAGAGTGAAATTTCACTCTTCAGATTGACAATTCACTCTAAAAGTTTTAGAGAATAACTGTGTCTAGTCAAGTCAGTTTATTAAAGCAGTTTGCTAATGCCCTTTTTCTCCAATGTAGATTAACTTTAATTTCAGTTCAATTTGCTCTTCTTTTTCTCATTTTTGAAACTAAAAAAAGATGAAGAGCAAGTTGAATCGAGGTGAAAGTTAACCTATCATCAGTGGAAACAAGTATAAAGCCTACATATTTATTTAATTGAAAATTAAATAGGCATGGTAAAATAAAATTTATCGCATGGATAGTGCTTTAAGAGCCTCCTTTATTCTTGGAGGTTTCCTATACGCCGGCAGGTAAACAGTTTCGCAAGAGTTGTGCGACGCAAGATCGAGAATTTCCTTATACACTACTCACCGCGTAGAAAAGATGCATATATGCATGCTCGGCTATGCTTTGGAATTGGGTTATGGTTATACAGTTAGTGCGAGCGAGCGAGCGAGAGAGTGAGTGAGCTATCGATCGATTCACAATATAGATTGGTAGATCTGAGGTAGCAGGTGCCTTTATAAGTGCGCTTCCGCCGTCATAACTGCAATTATTCGCTCTGTATCGCGATTATTCGTCCTATGTTTATCTTGATTAATATTTATTAACGTGACTTGTATGGGTATGGGCTGTATGAGGTCAAAAATTATTTGTAAATTTAGTATGCGCTACAAAAAGTTATGAGTCTTTTCTCGATCAAAGATTTCTTGATAAAACGGGTATCTTATTAAACTCTTAAGAAATGCTGGATACTTGAATATTTATATATCTATCTGCATAATTCATTCTCTAGAGACAAAATTCTGTCAGCCAAGTCCAGCGATTGAAGATAAAGAGAAAGAAGAAAGACTCAGCTTTTATTATTTATTTGTTTCGTATTTCGGTTTTGGTGAGATTCATTAAATTTTCAATCGCTCGTCACAACTCGAAACGAAGCTCTCGAACTTCTCTTCTCGAACTTCGCCCTTCAACATTCGTTTTGGATGTAAGATACGCGGCTTTACGTAAGCTACACCCCGTATAATGGCCTCACCGATTATTGACTCCGTCGCGGAATGTAGGTCAGGTGTGTACGACCGCCGCGAATTATCTTTCCTCCTCTCTCGATTTAATGTGCGGTTCGCGCGGGTCGTGAGTCTAACAGTCAAGCATTGTCGATAGTAATCTGCGGGGATCGGAAACAAATTATCATTTTGGACGATGAAGGGAAAAGAAAGCGAGAAAAATATGCATCCGATGACCCATAGCGGTTGGAAAATCCTGGCGATCTTTTATGTATTGATAAATGATATGCTGCTTTTTTCCGATTCTCCCCGCGACCGCAGTATGCTAATGATCAGGATTTTCCGTCGGCAGGTGCACGTCTCATCTTCGAGTGCCACGTGTCAACATGCATAACGCATTTAATGCATCCTTTTGCGCTTATATCATTACGAATTTGCAATCTACAGCCTGTTCTAGCAAGCTGCTGCTTACAATTGACGATACTCATCGTAAAATCAAGCTCACGCAATACCATCTAGCTGTTTTTAATTCATAACAAAAATTTACATTTTTTTTTATGCCTTAGGATTTACTAAAAAACTTTTTGTTATTAATTCCATTTTTTAAAGAATTTTTCAAATTTAAAACTATTAAAAATAAGATTGTAAAACAAAATTATTCGAAATTATTACTATTGGGTTGTCCGGAAAGTTCGTGCCGATTTTGAAGGAAAATTGAATCGCAGAAGATTAAAATTTTTAATTTCATTTATTATATTTAAATCTTTTGCGGCACGAACTTTCCGGACGATCCAATATTTAAAAATCAAGAAAAATCTTACGCCCTATATATTCCAGTTATAATTTAAAGCTCAAAATTAGTTACTAAAGCAGAGTACATAATTCCTATTCTATATAATATAGATAAACGTACGATGATGATATATAGTATAAACATACGGCTTTTCAGATTGTTATTAGCGATTAGAACAAAAAAGAAGACATCTATTTAAAGAAAAAATATTTGCGCGATGTTTTGCTGCATCGTTAATAAGATGGTACCTACTTTTCGACGCGACTTGTTTTCTTTACGGGAAATGCAATATAGAAGTTTAATAGCGATATTAAACAAAGTTAAAAATTGAAGAGTTTCTAACAAACAGTACACGTGAGACGCGCGTCTCGCAATAGAGAAAAAAATTTCCATTCTCGTCGCGATGCATCTCATACGGATATCTCCCCTTCACCCTTAGGAATGCAAATCCTGTATGAAATCATGAAATTTTATAAAGCTCTTGTATTTTTTTCGCAGATACGCGAAATGGAGAGCGGGGAGGGAGAGAGAGAGAGAGAGAGAGAGAGAGAGAGAGAGAGAGAGAGAGCGTATATTTATTAATAGCGCGTTAGGCTAATATCCCCTTAGGCGTAACAAGAATGAAAGAGTAAGAGAGGTAGAAAGAAAACAAAGAAAAATCTTGTGTACGAATTCGATGAGATGATGCCGAGAAGAAGTCAATGTGCGTGCGTGTGCGTCGCGATTACACACACGCGTGTGTCACGCGGTATCACACTCGCCGGGGCGATCATGGGAGGGGAAAGGGAGAGAGAGAGAGAGAGAGAGAGAGAGAGAGAGAGAGAGTGCGAGGAAGGGAGGAAGGGAAGAAATACGTGTACGGCAGCAACGCAACAGTTTAGAGTGAGGTGTTACGTCAGTGAAAGTGTTATGCCAATGTGGGCCGAGGCTAACCTGTGGAGCCCTGTCTCCGCGCGTACTTGCGTCGCGTTTGTGTATGTGCACGTGGGGTACACGAAACTCCCATCCTGTGTAACATATGCAGGTACGTATCGACGGCTCCGCACTCCACTCCTCTCGACCCCTCTCTCTTCTCTCTCCCTCATGATCCCGCCGATAATCGAGATTGGATCGGAATAGGAACACGCGCCGGAAGTCTCGCGCTCGAGGAAATTCCTCGGCTTCTCTAGTTGTACCGAGTGTTACAATGTACCTGAAAAAAATCTCGCTAAATTCAAACAAATCGCTCGTTCTGTGCTAAAAAAAATATAGGAAGAGTTTGACACAATAATTTTCGTTGATAGATCGCGTTGATAAATTGCGTTGAATTAAAATAATTAACGGGCATAGAAAATATAATATGTTTTCATTCACACAATAATATATTTGATTTAGTAAACATATATATTTTTTTCATAAATCTCGTATTATTTGGATTGGTTAACGCGGTTTAATTGTTTACGATAAGTCTACAATTGCTTCAGACCAAGCGTACAAACGAATTCTACATGATTCTCTATTCTTATTGACAGACAATTGTGTTAAACTATGAGTTTGACAGGTACATACGTAATGAATTATAATGTAAATTTCATATACTGTTTTACGCAAGATTTCTTTTTTATAAATTCCATAAAGATAAAAAATCAGAGTCGATGTGCTCTTTATAACGATACCATAGATTACATTTGTTCTCCCGATAGACTGATTATTCGCATGTATTGTTAGGTCGTCCGATGACGTCTTTTCTCGAGTATGCCGGGTCCCGGCGATATAATGGAATGTAATTGCCTTGTACGTGGGACGTATCGATTGCACGATGCAATTGAAACAGGATGCAGATCCTCAACAAATGTTCCTGTTCTTCTTCATTGACAGAAATTTCGCAACAATTAGACTCTTTGCACTGTTAAATTCATAATGTCAAATGATATACCTTATTTGAATTATTTTAAATCATTTTTATAGATTATCACTGTTTCTATTCGTTAATTTAACTGAAACAATGAAATTAAATAATTTAACAGACGTGAAGAGTAATATGTACAATTAATTTAAGAAAATGTATTCAAGATTCAAATTCATTATTTATTAAATACATATTTTAATATGGATATGTTATGCAATTAACCAAAGAAATGAATTGATTTATATATTTTGATATGGAAGTTAAATATAATAAAATATTATTTTTAACTCAAAGGATTGAATTATCATTGCTCTTTTGATATTTATAACAGTAAAATCATTAGGTACTGGAAGAACATTTTTCAAAATTATTGTAGATAACATAAAAAATTTAAGACTTTTTAGTCAAGCTTGAAGAATACAGTTGACAGAATGTTTCTTTGAATAATTTCAAACAAATTGCTTTAAACGCAAATTTGTGAATAATGCCTCATTAAACGTTTGCGAAAGAGATATCTAACAATTCAACAAGATCTTATGTATGATAGGTAATGATCGCTTATCTTAATGTTAATAATCGACGATGAAGAAATTCGGAGTCCCGTAAACATTCGATTAGAAAGGCAAGCATGCAATTTGATCATTTGATGTATGCAGGTGTCTGTGTCTAATCTTATTACATCGATGCATTAAACCACGCATCTTATTAGTGTTATAATATTATAGTGTTGCATGTTTTTCCCATTTTGATATGCTTATTTCTTTCTTCATTAACCTAGAGATGCATTCGTTAACTTTAGAGTGTTTTGTTTTAAAAATGGACCGACATTTATATTGTTAAGAATGATTGATACGATACGATTTTTCCTTACGGAATTCGCGGTATGTAGTTTCCGAAATGTCTTTCGATTCTCGTGTGAGAGAACATAAGATACATAAGATGCACACCGAATAATTTTCATAAAATGAGCCTGAGGTTTTAAATTTTCTATGCAAATATTATTCTTGAAAGAAGCAATTGATTTGTCAAATCATTAAAATTGATTTTACCTCGATGATTTCTAATCGAACATCTGTTTTTTCTTCCCATTACGCTCTTGAATTAAAGTATTGTAGATAATATACATTTTATGTAGATAATAAAAAATTATGTATATAAAGATAACATAAATTATACGTAAATATATTTTAGATAAGATAAAGATTATTTTATTTTATTTTAAATGTATCTAGGTAAAAGATGAAATTATATAAACTTTTATAACGGTTAAAGCTGAA
>NW_017259305.1:1325910-1327444 GCF_001594045.1 Atta colombica | reverse complement strand
TATATACGCGATAAAAAATTTCAAATTATTAAATTGTATCTTACATATTTAATTATTAATACTACAAAAATATTACGGAAGCTTCATTGCTTTAAATAATTCAATCTTGAATTACTATTATCGAATGTATAATATACTCTATATATATATACTTGCATATATACTATGTATGTAATCCTTCAAACTGCGTACCGAATTATTTTCCCGGACAATAAACATAATTAAACTACTTTTTCAACATATTAACATCTTTATAATATGATGCTTGATTGAGTACTAAATTAAAATTGTTTGTCAATTTAATTCGCGATTACTAAAGTAGTTTAATTGCGTTTATAATCCGGAAAAAACAATTCGGCAGGTAATGTAGTCGAACGACTACAAATATGGTATGCGGTCTAAAATAAAGATTTCTAATATTATTTAAGTTTCGTTTAGATAATTATAAGATATTACTTTTAAGCAAAATACTTTATTGCAAAATATAGAAACAATATATATATATCCATATTTTTATTTAATATAAATCTTTATTTCTTAAAAATTAGAATATCTCAAATTCCATTCTAACATAAAAAATATTAATTTGATTTGACTATTTTTTTATCGAGCAAATATTTATTTACTATAAGTAAATGTTTACTCAGTACTATTGAAAAAAATGTACTAAATTTTTTTTTCTACAGTCTAGCGACAATATAATAAGTTTCTGATCGAAGCTTCGAATCGCATAAATTCGAAAAGCAGTAAAAATAAAATAATACAACTCTCTCTTAAATTATTAATTTATTTTCTGAATTTTTTTCTTTGTCACGGTATCTACTTTGCGATTTAATACCATTTTTCTGATGATTGCATGCTATTTCTATTGCAAGCATGTTGTTAAATAAAACTTGTTATCGTAAGGAATTGGAAGTTGAAATTAAATAAATTTGTCCGCGCGCTCTGTGATCCATCGCGCAAATGTGAGTCCTCTTTGCCGCAATTTAGATTCTGTGATAACGTCAACTTGCATAATGCATTATCTATAAATCACTTGTAAGTCTGCACAGATAGAGAAATCCACTAATGTTTGGAAAGTACATTAAATGTCGGTCATAAAAAAATATAATCGAGCACAAGCATATAATTAATTTTCAGACCATTATCTTTAATTATTTTTTAGTTATATAATATTGTCCGTCGACAATAAATTCTATTTTTTGAAAAAAGTAATTCTAATGCGAGAGATTTATTAAAACAAATAAAATTGTGGCTACAATTATAGAAATTGTTTATTAAATAGAAATTATGATGAAAATTATAGAGAATATTCGTAAATAAAATCGATACAAATCTACTTTTTCTCTTTTCTCCTCTCTATATAAATATAATGTTTATGGAAAATGTATTTTACCTGTAAACGAAAAATTGTACGTCTAGCCGTCAATATAAAAAATATTGATCTATCTCATGCATAGGATACATTGCAAAGAATTAATGTAAGACTATTTATTATTAAAGTTTAAAACTAGCAACAGAATAGTGTCGACCA
>NW_017259305.1:1320442-1325810 GCF_001594045.1 Atta colombica | reverse complement strand
TTCGATTATTATTAATGTTATTATTATGTTGTAATGTAATTATTATTATGTGCATATATATATATATATATCTCAGTTTTGGAAATGTAACAATGTTTTCCAAGTTATGTAAGCGCAGAAAGGATAAAAGTTTATCTCATGAACTGAATTATGTAAGATTTGCGCAAAGTCGCGACAATAATTTGGATGTCTTCTAAAATATTTCATCTTGTCGTCTCGAGTGTCGCTGATATTCTGCGACGACAGCTAAATATTATTCAAGACAGTCTGCGCGAGTAAATCAAGTTTAGACGACTATGTCTTTAATAGACAATCGCGTCCGAATTTGCTCGCAGTGACAACTAAAGAGAGCACCTTCGATCGGAACTCGGATCAATATTTTGACGATATCGCATCGTCGAGATGCAGATTCGTCTCGTGAAATTTCTCCACGTATCACATGCAATTTTCTCATCGTTAATTTTTTGTCCTATCGAAATTCAACGCGTTTTCCTCTCATTATGACAACAAACTGTGCGATAAATCATACATCACGATTCATTGCTATGTTTATTTTCCGATCTGTATGATGATTTGTTTATTTAAATTATTACGATTGTTGGAGATACGAGAAGTATTATTTGTTTAAGATTCAGCAATATATCCTGCAAAACACACTTCATTATTTTATTACTTGGAATTGTAATTTCCTGTTTATGTTATATTTGTCCACAATTGTACTATCTCCTTTTTTCTTGTTGATATCTTTTTTTTTTATTGGCAGTGATACGCGGTTCATATCTGTAAGCTCTGTTATTTCTTACGTCTGAAAGTAAACAGTTTTTTTGTTCAAGTGAATGAGCTCTAATATCTCATGCTTAGTTCTTTCAACACGGAAAGAATGATTTTGCTGAAAAATTTAGATGGATAATGTCTGAAAAGATCCGATCAGAAAATAATTTTGCTCAACCATTAAAGTAATTATGTAGGAAGCTGAAGCATGACGAGCAACGCTGCAAACAGTTTCTCTAACAACCAGCGCGAACGTTCTACACAATTGTTTTGTTAATCTAAAAATAAAAATAAAATTATTTTTAGATCTGTATCTAGTTAAATGTTTAGCTATTTCAACAAGACCATTCTTTTTCCGTGTGTAGATGGAGATTACTTTTCAGTTCGATTAGACAATTAAAATAACAACTTTTAAATGATGTTACAGCTAAATCTATCCATTTTTTATTGCTGTGCTTACGAAGACTTTTAATCAGCAGCACATCTCATAAATTACAAAATATCATAATTTCAACTAATTTGAGTAAATCACTTTTTCCGTATGCTTAATGCAGGGTTGTAGATACTTGAAGAATCATATTTTTTATGAAGAAGAAATTTGTTTCTGTTCGATGTTCATTACAGGGATGATTGTATCGTATTTCTTGTTTTCCCATTTCCATTCGTTCTTCGGCGTGCTGGAGTCGGACGCGAAGCGTCGAGTGCTGCCGAGTGCCTTCAATTAAATGCGGGAGTTTCGTTCTGATCGGTATCGCGAGGAGAAGAGGAAAAGCCGGACGAACATGAGAATATACGAGGGAAACTGACGTGCAGACGACGACGCGCAGGAAGTCGGCTTCGTGTCGTCACGAATCCACCTTATCCACCGCGTACGTCTGTATCGTCTGCATCGTCGGCCGCGAACGGGGAACGGCGAGAGTTGCTACCGTGCCCTGCGAAAGCAGAGGTTGAGTACAAAATAACAGGCTGTGGCGTATATACGCGGGAGCTGTCATGGTCATGGTAGACCCCATCGTCTGCCATGTAACTAACTCACGCCCTTGAAAGGGTCCGCGACTCGAAGACTGCTCGCGCGATCTAGATATCGCACGGGGCTTTTGGGAATTTTCCATTTTTCCCAGTCCTTTTCCATAATTGACGGAAGCACGCGGTTACCATCTTTCCGCGAATTTTTACTTTTTATCATTATTATTATTATTATTATTATTATTATTATTATTATGGTTACTTCCCCGGAGGTGCTTCGGAAAGCTCGCGTTTCGGTTGCGCGATTTTTCCATCGCGTGAACCATTGTTCCATCGAGTAAAACGTGACGAGACAGCATGACCGGAATGAGATGTGAGTTAAGCCAGATATCGATTTCATGAGAATTGGCCATATTTAGCTACTAGATAATATAAGATTATTATCGAACCACGCGCACAAGTCGCAGACATTTTAATATAAATTATTCATATCAAAATTAATTTCTGAATTGATTTATCGTACGATGAAAAAACCAGCGAATCAAAATAAGTTACGTTAGCCCCCCCTTGTGTCTCTTTGCTCACTAATCACTAATGTGAGCGGTGCGATGAGAAACGATAGAAAGACGTGAATGAAATAATCAATTCGATGGATGCTGTCGAAGTAGCGAAATCACGCCGTGCGATTGGGAAAAATAATTTATTACCGAAAAACCCTCTTGGGATCACTGCGAAATATCGCGTATCACGTGCTGCGAATGCACATCACGAGAAGCACCGCTAGAGCTAGAGCTATAGAGCGTATGTAGTGCGAGAGCGCGAGCGAGCGAGCGAGCGAGCGAGAGAGAGAGAGAGAGAGAGAGAGAGAGAGAGAGAGAGAGAGAAGATCGTATCTCGATTCCAGAAAATGTATTTTTATCGCTGCATCGTTCTCAGCGTCGGCGCTCCGGTGGCACGATGAAATAATTCCCACGTGATTATAAGTCGGGCTCCATACAGACGATATGCGCGAATTAAAACGCAAGTTAAACATCGAGGCCGCTCTGTTACGTGTTGAGGGAAATGTGAAAAGTTAATCGGAATGAATTTTCCATAGGAGCCACGAGCACCCAACGATTGCATTATTCAGAGTCGTGTAACGTAGATAAAGAAAAATTGGCAGAAGCTGGACAATATTTTTAAATAAGCTTAATAAAGAGGAAATAGACAAAATTCATGTAACATTTCTTGCAGAAATCTAATTTAAAAGATACACGAAAAGAACGGGTTTGCTCAAGTGTTTGAAAATGTAACTAGATACGGATCTGAAAATATTATGATTTTGTTGGAATCATCAAAATAATTATATAGGACGTTGTAGCTGGTTAAATGTCAAAACTTTTCACTTTGCTCATCATGTTTGACTTTCCTACTTAATTATTTTGATGGTTCAATAAAATTATTTCTAAATCTGCGTATCTATTTAAATTTTTAGATTTCTTCAACGCGAAATCATTCTTTTCGTGTAATGATTAATTAATTACTTTAAATATTAAAAGCACTGAATAACAACATAATAAATTTTTAAATACAGTTTAATATCTCTACTCATAATAAGTAGTTAATCACTCTCTTCTAATATTAAATTTCTGTAAGGAATGTTTTGCTTATTCGATAGTTCGTTATCACTTATTCAATCACTCCGTATAAAACAAAAACAATGGTATTTCGCTAAAATATTATCTAAATATTTAGCTAGATACAGATTTGAAAATAATTGTGTTTCATCAAGATATATGGAACGCTTAAGCGTTTGACGACAATGCTGCAAAAAGTTTTGACATTTTTCAGTAACCAGCTTGAACGTTTTACATAATTATTTTGATGGTCTAAAAATTACTTTTAAATCTATATCTATACAGTTATATTTTTAAATATTTTAGCAAAAGCATTTCTTCGATTCTCGAGAATACAAATTCTTCCTTATTATGCTGTTTACACATCTTTATGTTCTGATACGCGCGCCACGCGACGGAGAAAGCATCGTCACTTGTTTGTGGCTGCGTGAATAATTTCCATCACTGCTATTTCAACGTTCTCATGTGCATTATGGACGAACGTGCAGACAGAAGATGTCTCTTCTTCCGCGATCGATCCGACTCCACGACGACGACGATTCGCGTAAGCTCGTAGAAATTATTTCTGATCCGTGATGATGAGCACGTGTAATGGTATTCGTGTCACAAATTGGGTCATCAGACGGCGCCGCCCGAAATCCGATAATTATCTGAAAAGATGTAATCTGCTCGCGCGATGATGCTATTAGTCGTCATCGTCGTCGTCGTCGTCGTCGTGCTAAATATCCTTGCAACGATCGCGCTTATTTCCAGGTATCGATAATTCCGAATCGTCTGCACTGCGCGTCGCCGAGTTTCCATCGTCAGAAAATCTATAACATATTTACCGAACGGACCGCGATCCGCAAATAGCGAAAACCAATGTGAAAACCGCGAATATCAACCGTCGTTCTGGAATTCGACGGGGTCAGATCACGAAAATTGATTTGAATCCGCTGGAGGAACACTCGACTCGTTTTTGCTTCGTCTCTTCTCTATCAGTTTATTCTATTACTTATTAACGAATGCATTGCATATTTCGTATTCTGTAACCTTTCGCGCCACAAACCGCTAACGAAGTTTACATTAAGTCGTGTGATGATAAAGTCATAAAAAAAGATATCCACGTTATCTTTGAAGAATCTGTGGAAAAAGATAAATCTGCAGACGGGCTTTGTTCGGGAAATTTTTATAAAGCTCCAACATTCTGTGTCGACGTAAGGCACATTACTTTTATTGATAAATCCGCGAATTTAGCATATTATTTACATTACATATTGTAGAATTTCAGAAATAAATTATCGCGTATTATCGATAAAAGCGAAATGATGAATACGGATATCATAATCTTTAATGGTACAACAGGATGATTTCGTCTTTCGTGAGAAACCTCTTGAAACGTGAGAAATTGATCAATTAATGTAATACGTACATAAAGGATTGTTTTTATGACATTATCATTACAACATAACATAAACCTACGACCTACAATGAAGCAACAGTGCGAAAGGTTACAACACGGGTCTGCCGGCTCCGATTAACGCAATATGCGGGAAACAAGTCTCGGAATTATTGCCAACTTTGAGAGCTTTATAAGTAGATATAGGGAATCTTCTGGTGAAATCGCTGTCGATCGGTTCTCGCGATCGAGTAAAATAACCGTGTAATCCCGATCGCGAGTGGACAAGTTCTAAGAAACGCAAGGATATATCGAAACACGACGTTTTAACGTTCTACGCACAATCACAATTAATAACACGGTAGCGAAATCAATTCATCGGCGAGACGCAACATGTCCTTCACCTAGAAACAGATAGAATTAGCATAAATACGCACCAGTAAGCGGCACGTCGCTATCTAAATAATATAGGCATTTAAATGCTTTTTATCGAAGTGGCAAGTGCGACTTGCTCCAATGACTATAAAATTTCAAAATATCCTGTTTGTTCAAGGATTATTGATAGTTTAAGGCCTCGATAGGAGATTTGAACCGTTTGTACTATTATCATTTCTTTTGTCGAATAAAAAAAGAATAT
>NW_017259305.1:1314387-1320342 GCF_001594045.1 Atta colombica | reverse complement strand
ATATATATGTATATCTTTTTTTATATCAAATTCTTTTTAAGGAATTCGTATTCATATTAGAATTTGGGTGAAAATTCCATTTATAATTTTATTTAATTGTGTCTTGTGTAATATGAAAAAAATATTTTGAAGAATCATAATCTATGCGTATATATCAAACATATCCGTTTTAAAGCATATATTAAAATATATGGCATTTAAAAGTATAAATAAAGTTTTATTTAGATCTAACGCGAACTATAAATCATTCGAAGTAAGGCCAAGCAGTTTACAAAAAATCATGATGACATCAAAATACCATCAAGGTAATTCCAAAATCATTAAAAGTCACTTTTTGATCAATCACTTGATTCATTTTGATTATTGTGGCTATTTGAGAACTTTTGTTGCGTGAAATATACATAATGTACATAATGTAAATCTTTTTTTTTCTAAGGGATGATTAATTATATTTGAACATTATAAACAAATATCAATAAACAAACAACATTTTTATCGTGCCTCCACTTGTGTTAGTTCTTGCGACACGAGAGTGTCGCTTAGTCTATCGAATATTGCTTAGCTATTATCAGCAGTTCAAATGCTCGTGCACGTTTCGTATTCCACAAAATTCTATTATGGCTGTCATCGTTTATCCCTCGACAACAACCGACATGGATGGAGAATCGTTTCGAGGACGTCGTGAAAACGTGGTTCACCGTGTTTGGCGAATTCACGACAGCCACGCTCATGAAAAGTGCAAGAGGAGTTTGTTGTAGCCGTGGGCAAAAAGCTCGTCACTTGGTATAGAATTCGCGATGAGCGAATACGTCCCGGTATTTATATAATAAAACAGCTATCAGAAAAAAAGTCGATGAAATTCATCAGAGACCAGTCTGCAAAATTAAGGACATTGCCTGTGGCAAATTCAAAAATGGATTGAGATGGATTTTACGTTCTGGTCAGGTATGTAGGATAATCTAATTCTATTGATTATATAATCGTTAATCGCGCAATTCTCTCGACAGATTTTAAAAAGTCGTATTAAATGAAGAATGAATCTATCATTTGATTGATTCTTTAAAGTTTAATTTGCAAAAGTTCTTTTATTTTCAATCGCTCATGTATTATTAATTATTAATATAAATTTTCGATAAATTAGCTTAAGATAAATTAGCTTTTTGTCTCAGACATTAAAGAATACATGATTGAGCTGATATAAAAATATATATGCATTCGTTTTTATGAGCATAGAAATATACATAGCAGCGATAAATTTATCTTGTTTATTACTAAATTGATAATTATATTATTGGTTTTATTTGATAGTTAGATACCTAGGGTATTTAAAGTTTTGAGTTTGACGAGGACAAAGTAGGAAAAGATTTGTTTAATGAAATTTCTACATCAGAGTCTCAATTATTGGAACATTGCTTAACTGACCGTTCGCACATGTTTATTTTTAGCGAAAATCTATAGTATGTAACATGTCTAAGTTAATCTATGCCATTCTTGGTAAAATCTATGGCGAAAATCTCTAGTTTTTTTCTGTAGAGGCGGAGAGACGAGTCGATCAATTACGCCGCGCGTAATAGATGATAGATTGACTGGTGAAAGAAAATTTTCCAAGAGAAAGCGCGTTGCGAAAAGCAAAAGCGGAAAAGATATAATGAACTGTTTCCGTTCAGACGATATCGAGTCGATTTGATATCGAGAAAGAAGAGTAAAACAGTGTTTATTCCACGCGAAGAAATTTCTAAAATAGTTGTTCTAAAAAATAGGAAAAATGCGGTCATATTGCATGAAATAAGTAAATTTCCCATTTTTTACCCAATTACAATAATTGGCTAATTATATATGTGGTTAGAGCTGAAAGAGTATGGGATAGCAAAAAGTGAGACGAGACAAGTGTTTTATTCCTCAATCAGTTAAAACAAATTCAAATATAATATATTATACATTACATTACATGTTATATTATTTTTATGTTACGCATCGATATATTTTTCACATATTATATATTTTATTATATATATATTATTACATATTTCTATTTTTTAATACAAGATTTAAGTTTACAACATGCTACTATTTACGACATTATGAAGAAAGAGAGAAAGGATTACTGAGATTCGATGTGTAGGAAGGAACTTGGTAAATTGGGTCGCTTCGGAGACACGTCGTAGATTACACAGCTCTTCGTTACACCAGCTTCTGCAACATTGACGGCTTTCTTCCTCTTTTGTCGTCTATCTATTTACGCCTGTCTCTTTTCCTCGCGCATTTGTTCCGACTTGCATCTGACTCGAGTCTCTCTCTCTCTCTCTCTCTCTCTCTCTCTCTCTCTCTCTCTCTCTCTCTCTCTCACAAGAGAGAGTCAGATCGCTAAAAGGCTCGCAATTGCTCGTACCAGGGGGAGTTCGCCTAGACCCAGATGCTGAATCGTCACAGCCGACTCTCCGTAAAACGAAAGTGAATAATATATGTATAGTCTCGATAAATGATCACTACTACGTGCAGGAGGCTGCTGTCCCAGAATCGTTATATTTTCATCCATAACCATGGCATGTAAAATCGATTTTCGTAACGACAATTAATACTCCCGTTTCATTAATTACGAATGAGACGTGTACATACGATACACGTCTTATTTTTATTTTTCTCGTGCAAACATATATTTAGAAGATGAAACACAAGTTGTTCTTTTAGGTATTAAAGTGAATGACTAAAGCGAGAATATCTAGAGAATCTAATAGAGAATCTAGAGAAAATTCTATAAACAAGAATCTAGGTAAACCTGATCAGAAGGCGATACTTAGTAAGCTAACCCAAGCTAGGAATTGATTTCCCTTCCTCTCACTCCCTCCGTCTTTCTTCCTTTCTTGCTTGCTCTCCCCCTCTTCCTCTCTTTTTCTTTCTCTTTCTCTTTCTCTTCCTCTCCCTCTCCCTCTCTCGATCGTTCTATTCTATGAGTCTATTAGCATCGGGCGCGCACAGCTGGTAGGGCCTTGACACAGTGCGTTACACGTCGTGTCGAGCATTACATTGCATGGCGATAGCGGAAAGCGCAATCTATTTATCGAGGTTTATCGAGGTGATTTTGTATATAAGCCTACCGCGTCTCAAGATATTAATTCGAGAATTTTCGTGATATCGCATTTCGGGGTGTAGATATGAGAGGCATGGCAACATGCCGCATTTAAGAATGCACTTTTATCGATAAAGGCACATTTTTTTATTTTGAAAACTTCTATAATATAGCTACATGTAATGTAAACTGTATATTAAATACACACTAACATCATAAGCATTATAAGCGCGTTCTGAATATAAAAGGCTTTTAGTCTAAAGTGAAAATTATTTCATATATCTCTCGTTATAGATACAATTTTTCCTCGAATTTTTCCCTTCGTTTACGATAGTTGCAAAAACTTACTTTTCATCAATTCATGAATTTTCACGTCGAAAACATATGAAAAAATTATTGTTTTTAACGATTGTCATTATTTGCATATCTATGCATGAAAAATATTTAAATATAAGCGAATATGCAAATATTTAGATATTTTCTGTCTATTTTTATGCGTATCTCTAATTTTAATGCTTTTCAGTTGAGACTTTTTCCGAAAATATCATATCCGTTTTTTAACAATATCATTTCTATTTCGGATGTGGAGAGTGTCAAAATATAAAATAAGCTAAAAGTAGGAGAAATCTATTTTAAATTTTGAGTAAGAAATTCTCAATGCAAAGCATAAGCTCGAAGAATGTAGAGCCATCTTGTACACTGAGAAATTCTGATTGAAAATAAACGAATTGGAAGATTTTGATTATAGTAAGTCAAATTTTAGTTAAGATCACACACCGCAATTCTGATTGATTGCAACTAGAATTCTAATAAATTTATCTAGGAAATTCTGATTTGTCCGTTTTTTCAACTATAGAATTTCAATTAATCCAACCAGACGTTTTTCTCGGTATCTTTATTCAAATGATATGAAATTCAACGAAAATTCTCTCTTGACATAATCTTGTCTTTATCACTTAATCGTGTCGATTAACGTCATACCGCAAGTATGCGGCTTTGATTCCGCGTTGGGAAATCACTTGCGAAAGGAGGTCGAATTTGCACAGATCCATTAATTCCTCACGTTTCTGGTTTAGACACCATTTTCCTTAGGCAACAGTAACAGTGACTTTTAATTCGACCAAGTCCTTCGCGAATGTTTTATGTACAATACATGTGACGATTTTATGATTCTCCTTAGAACGGAATTGTTAACACGATATAGATTCGCACTTCAAAAACAAGCAAAAACCAAAAGAATGAAATCCAACATTGTCTTATGTTATTTCAATATATAATTTCTAGAAAAATACAAACACCGTCACATATATAGGTAAGATCACAATCGGATATGTTATAACTAGAATACTATTAAAAATAATTATTTACATTGTTTTTTTTTAAATAGAATAATTTGAACTTGCAAGTGAATATATTTCAAAGTGAAATATGAAATTATATCTTGTCTATGACATTCTTGTTATTGGATATAGCGTAACCCTCAAATCGATATCCTTATCATTCATTGTAGAATACGGATACAAAGCTATGTGCCCCGTCAGGGCATATTATATAACCGGTAACACAATCAGCTCCATGATCAATGGCGAATGATGTACACTTGATCAAATACATATTTGTTACAATGCGTTTAAACATTTGGACATCTATTATACAATCTCTCGAGATTTCTATACTATTTTGACATTTGTTTTATTTAATTCATGTAACTGCACTAGTAGTGATATAGCGATGTAGATATGTACATCGACAATAATTAAGTCTTTTCAAACGAAATTTCAAATGAAATTTAAGAATTTTGCGATGTGAAATCACATTTGACTATCTTTAACTCATAAGTTAATCAAAATGTTATTGACAATTCTCAAATCAGATACGTCGCCAGAATATAATCTTACAATAAGATATGATTCATGATATTTCCATTGAAATTTCAATATTTCAAGGTATATATAATTTACTACTAATAATTTATTATCCGTCATTTTTCAGTTATTTCACACGATAGCGCCGTATTAATGAATAACTACGAATCTGCATGTCGCAAAGGAAATTTACATATTTTGTGGAAATTTAAGTATATAATTCACTAGACGACGTTTACGATGATGCGGCGCCGGGATTACGGCGCTCTCCCGAAAGATCGGATAATATAATTTTCATTCATTGCGTAATTCGTAACGTGGCCGCGTACGTCATGCTGTCTACAATGCGAAATAAGCTTGATGTAAGAAAAGTAAGAAATTGACCAGTCAATTACTCTTCTCCGACTGTGATTGGTCAATTTCTTACTCTTATTTTTTACACCAAGCTTACTTCATATATTGTAGACGACACATTAGGTTTATTATTGTAAATCGTGCGATGTATTTTGTAATTTCTCGTTTTAACGCGACAGAAATTCTCGCTGATGATACGCAAGGTCACGTTTTGAAGCTGAATTATCGGCCAGCTAGGGGCAAGTCCGTAATTAATGTGTGTACGTGCGAAGGGGATGTGACGAGACGTGGATACCCTGTTTCTAGGTTTTAGCGGATGAGAAAAAAATTCCTTTTTCGTTCTTCGCTAGAATTAAGATAAAGTGTCGTGAGTATTTTACGGTTTGACGAGTATAGCTCCCCCAGTTGATCTTGATCCTTAATTAGTTCGAGTAAGGATGTTGTAAGGCAAATGCAATATGTTATAAATTAGTTGAAAAAATTACAAATTATTTTTTTTTTATTTTTTTTAAAAATAATACAATAAAATATATTAAAAACAGTTTATCGTTTGGAACACAAATTATTTAAATAAAAAAATAATACTTTTTTAATTTGTTCTCTAATAAAAATATATGGAAAAATATATTATAAAATAATGTTAAAAATCTAAATTTTTTTATATAAGTA
>NW_017259305.1:1310370-1313997 GCF_001594045.1 Atta colombica | reverse complement strand
GGTTTAAATTTATATTTATATTTATATTCATAAGATTTAAATTTATATTTAATTTATGACGAAATTAATAAAAGAGATTAAAAATACATATTAATATGATTGTCTCCCCCAAAATGCAATTATAATTATTTTAATCATTTTTTATAATTTCAACCATTTTTGTGTCACATACACATACACACACACACACACACACACACACACACACACGCACACACACGCAAGTGTAATGGAATTCAATTGGTTATTGTTTTCTAGCTCGGATTAAGAGAGTAAAATTGTTAATAAAGATTCATTATATTAATTAATTTGGTAAAGTGATCTAAAGATGATGTATTTATATCTATAAATATATAAAATAATAATGCATATTAAAAGTGCAATTATTTGTAGACAGGGCACATCAAAATAGCATTTCAAATATTTGTATTTGAAATACAGTATTTGAAATACAAATTGTATTTCAAATATCGTATTTTAAATAATATACAAAATGTATTTGTACATCAAGAAAGTTATTCGATGTTTTCTATTTCAAATACAATTTTAATATTTTCTATTTGAAATGCCAAAAAAATCCTTAATAATAATCCTTGAAGCAACAGACCTACTGGCTTTTCCAGTTTGAAAAAGTTAGAATTATGACAGAAAACGAGATGTGACAAAATGTAACTGTTGTAGTCGTAACATAAGGTACCAGCCTATTCTATAATTGCGTAAGGGTAGTTGTAAATAGTCATAGTTGTAAAAATTCACCAATTACAACCGAATACGAGAAGAATATTTAACTATGGTTGGTCAATTCTTTCCACTATAATCACTTACAATACGCTTACGCAATTGTAGAATAGGCTTAAGGCAAAGTTAAGAACATTCGCAATCGTCTAATCGGGAAAGTGCCAGACAAAAAAATTTTGAAGGATATTGTATTAAAAAGTATTTAAAATAAAAATTTTGAAAATATTGGTGTACAACTTTGCTTCCGCCGTTTTTTTCCGAAATTCGAGGCTTTATTGTAAAAAACTGGTTATACATTTATGATTCAAAGTATTGTCCATCGCTGGCCACTACTTTCTCCCATCTTTCGGGTAGCGTACGAATCCCGCGTCGAAAAAACTGGTCATCTTTTGAGGCTATCCACGATCCAATTTTTTACTTCTTCATAAGACCGGAAGTGCTGGTCAGCCGTGTGCTATTGATCGAAATAAGTGATAGTCAGGGGAAGCAACGTCTGGAGAATATGATGGGTGGGGTAGGACTTCCATTTCAACGTATGTCTTGACCACTTTCGCAACATGGGGTCGAGCATTATCATGCTGCAAAATCACTTTATCGTGTCTCTCGTATTGCGGCCATTTGTCTTTCAATGCTCGGCTCAAACGCATCAATTGCGTTCAGTACCGATCGCCTGTGTGTTGTTTCAGTCGGTTTTAACAGTTCGTAATACACTACGCCGAGCTGGTCCCACCAAATACAGAGCATGATCTTGGACATCAAAATCACCGTTTTTGAAGCGTTGAAACCACTCACGACACGTTCTTTCACTAATAGCGGCCTCACCATAAGTATTTGAGAGCATTCGATGAGCCGCAGATTTCTTCATATTGAAGTAAAAAATTAAATTCTCCCGCAAATGACGAGAATTTGGCTCGTAAACGAGATTTTCAATCGAGAATAACTTTATGATGCAGATACAAATCGATTAATGTTTCTATGGGGTTATGTTGACAGATGCCCAAGTTTATTGTATGACATCTATGATCTATTTATTTCGACCACCACTTACCGCTAAAGCCATCTATAGGAAAACGGCGGAAGCAAAGTTGTACACCTAATATTTTATATTTTATATTTAAAAAAATATTTTGAAATACAAATTTTAGACGTATTCTGTATTTGAAATACTAAAAAAAAAGTATTTTGTATTTAAAACAAAAAATTTTGAAATATTTTGTATTTGAAATACAAATTTTGAAAGTATTTTGTATTGAAAGATTGAAAATATCTTGTATTTTGTAATTGAAATACTAAGATTGCCAATATCTTGTATTTTATATTTCAAATACTTTGATAATGTATTTTGTATAGCCCTACTTGATCTTTCATCTTTAGGTATAGATGCTAGAATTTAAAATAAATATAAATATGATGCATAGAAATCATTTTATCGTGTCGTGTGCTTCATCAATCATTCACAAATCATCATTATATTCTCTTAAATTATATTTGTGCTATTTTTTATAGGACACATTTTTTCCGGATATCATAAATTATTATGCAATTACTTTTAAAATATTCTCTTACTTTGTCTTAATCTATTGTCTAATATCTATTAATATCTTGTCCTAATTTATTAATATAATTTGTTTAATATAGCTAAAGACTCAGTTGATTATTATTTTATATTTTATAAATATAAATATAAATTAATAAAAGAAAATAAAAAAGCATATGTCAAAATCTCGTCGAATGTCGGTAAAATAAGATAAGATTTAATATCATCGGAATATTCAAAATATTATTAATTTTAAAAATGTTAACGATTGTGATCTGAATGACGGACACTAAGAAGAATTGCATTTAAAAGCGAGAATCGTATGGGACATGCATATTTCCGGCACGACAATTCACGTCATTTCGGACGAGTCAAGGACGACGACGCGCGACGCGACGGTGCAATGCATAAGTCACGCGTGATATGTATTGTAAAATACGGTACTGTGGACCACCACCGGGAAATCCTGGAGGACGCGAAGGGGAAGGGAGAGGAGGTTTCGACCTAGTTTCTTGTTCTCGGGAAAGGGAAATGAAGAAGGGGAAAATGAGGGAGGGGAGGGGAGGATATCGTACGGTTCGATAAGAATATTAAGGATCAACGTGACCCGGCTCATCGTGGTCGAATCTCTCACCAAAGACGACGCGATGTGTCTGACCTATATATAATAGAAAATCAGACAGGGAGACGCGACGTTATTTTCAAATCCAGTCGCGAAATAGCGATTTAACCGGATAGATATCAGTTTAACGCGTTTTTCTACGTGTCTTCTCGATTAAGCGACGACCTATTTAACACATCTGACGCTTTCCAATAATCATTCCGAATTAGCGCCTCAGACGATGCATCTGGAATGAGCATATGATTTTATTACGCGGCGCACCGATCATCCGGCGGATGACATGTCTATGTATGTATATACGAAATGAGTGGTCGTGATTAGATTATTGATTGGCACTTCTTATCGCGTAAAATTAAAAAGAGATAAGGAGAATTTTTTCTTTTTTTTAACTCTTTTTCTTCAAATTGCTTATATAAACGTGAAATATTTGTGCAAATGATCACCTATGCTGAACATTAATTGCTCTTTTAATGTAACACATCCAAAGTAAATAGTGAAAATGCACAGCTCAGCAAGCCGAGAAAAAATATATTGATAAGCTCATCTGAAAAATAAGAACTTTGATATTTAAAGAATTACTTAAGATTGATTTTTTGCTAAAATTTCTTTAATCCTCCGGAGCTGACGTTAAAATCTGTACTCTTTCTGACACTGTGTTAATGACTGGGTCTCTGTAAGACTCATTTAATTTTTGTTAATTAGATGGCATAAATTACTTTCAATTATTATA
>NW_017259305.1:1300688-1310270 GCF_001594045.1 Atta colombica | reverse complement strand
ATATATAAGTATTATATTAAATGAATACTAATGTAAATAATTGTTTTAGTAAAAATAATCCAAATTTGCAGATGTAACATAAAGAAGATTAAATTGTTTGATTTTGTACAAAGAGATTTATAATTGAACGAATTTAACAGATCCATCATCAACTGGAGGTTGAACAAATTTAATTACGTCAATATATTTTTGATGATTATATTCATCTTGAGATAGGTCGAGAATTGGAACTTTAAGGTTAAGAGTTAAGAGCTGAGAATGAAGGGTTAAATAACTGAGAGACGAAAGTATTAAAGCTTGGAAGTTTAGAGAGTCTCGGGTAAACGAAGAGAATTGAGAGAAGTGAGAGTTATGGATTAAAAGTTAACATACATAAAAACTTACGCACTCTCGAGATATTTGACATCTGTCGTTGGAAGCGCGAATTTATTCATGGAATCATGGAATTATCAATTAATTTACGATGGTTAAGTATCGACACAATTTGTTGTTGATAAACGAAATATCAACGCGATTAGAAAATTTCCAAAGAATTTGGAAATCATGTCTTTGCCTCTTAAAAAGATTGACATAATAGATAGTAGATACCAGAACTATAAAATTGCGCGCGCGCAAGCAAGTTACGGCTCGTTACGGCTCGTTACGGCTCGATGGCAATATAAACGTTTGCGACCTTTTTCGCGTACCTCGCGGATTGGACGAGGAAACGGAATTCTGCGTTACGCCATCGCGAACCGGTGCGGGGGAGGAGGGGAAGGTTCCAATAGAGGGTCAGATTTGCCGACGACGATAACGGCGCAGAAGTCACTTTCGCAAAGTCTCGCTCGGGCATTCGCTATTACTTCATTCTGCGCATTCCGGCTTGCGAAACATCAATCGCAAGTCCAAGCGTGGAGCTTGGACGGCGATTTTTACGATTAAAGATTAAACAATTCGATTACCGTCCCGAAATTTCCTTTTTGAGATTTCAATTTTCTAACTACTCTAGAAGGAGAGTGTACGACGAATACATTAAAAAATTTTCTCATTATGAAAGAATACGGTACAAAGAGGATATACGGTATAAAGCAATTATTTCTTCTATGATATAATAATATTTCCTCGAAAATTTATTAATAGTTAAAGGAAGATTTAATATCTGTATGTGAATATATTGCGCATAAGATTTAAATTTACGAATCCATCTTATGTCAATAATATATTGTTATCAAAGATAAACATTTTTTGAAAATGAAAAAGAAATAAAACATCATATGATGATATTATTATAATAATTCAATGAATGAATGCTATAAATTAAATGATAGCTTTGATATGATCTTAAGATCACGTGAAAGGGTATTAGATGCATCAGCGATGAGCTATGTACTTTTCTTTCTTCTCCAACGACACATTTTTATATATAGATATATGTTACTGTTTTGGAATTTTTTCGCATAAAGGCTTTTCACTGATTGTGTCAATCGATTTCTTTTTTTTTCCTTTATAAAAGTAGAAAAAAAATTCAAATATGCCAATCAACTTTAGCGGGAGGACGAGTCTTTATATGAAAATTGCGAAATAATCGCAATTTATATAAAAAGTACAATATTGATTTTGTTTTATTTAATGTGATATTGGGAAAACAAGAAAGAAAAGTAGTTGCTCATTTGCTGACACTTCTATCCTTTTGCAGAATGTCTGCCCCTTCACGTGGCCAGAAAATTGGATGGTGCATTGAAGGCCGAAGGGTCGCGCTGCCACTCGCCACAATTCACACTCCGATTCTCGCGCGCGCGCATCGAACAACGACAATGAGAGATCGCAGCGCGGCGGGGCAACCCCTTCGACCCCTTCGACCCCTTCGACCTAGGGTCGGACTTTGTGTTCGCTCCGAATGATCTCACCGCGAGTAAACGCGGCACGCTCGGATACGCATCGACGGACGTGCTCGCCCGATACGACACGATCGAGACTCACTCAGACATGCTAATTCGGTTCGAGAACAAGTGCAACAGCAACCCCCCATTCTCGGTTCCTCCCTCCCGCGTCCGCGCACCCCGGCATCCCTGGTTTGTTTCTCATTCCCCCGGCAGAGAAGTTGTTTCTCGTGCAACTTTCATCGCGGGTAGAACTTGGCGAAATTATCCGGCGGCCAAGTCCGCGCCGCCCACACGTATGCTCCACGCGCGCGCGCGCGCGCTTCTTGCACGACACGTCCGTGTCCGCCCCACGGTCGCAGGGACCATTTAAAAAACAAAAAAGAGGAAAAAAATGATGAGATGCGCACGCGAAACCGAGACAGTGGAAAGTTTCCAGCGGGAGCGCCGACGCGGCTGGCTGTTGTCGTCGTTGTCGTCGTTGTCATCGACGAGAACGATACATTTCTAGTTAATAACGAGAACTTGTGCCGTTCTACAGAAGGAACTCGCACATTACGCAGAAGCAGTTATAATGTGTCCTTTTTTTTCTTCCCCTCGCAAAAGTGCTAGGCTCCGGATAATGATGCGATTTCAAGCCGTGGTTGCTCGACGATGGAAATCGTTATTTTGTAGCGCCTCTGAATGTTATTGTTCCATGTTGTTTCCAATGGTAACGTGAACGTTTTTTACTTATGAACAAATCTACAAGCTGCTGATATATAGAAAAGCAGGTTTTTATATAGATGTGTATATATTTATGCACAATTATGTAAATTAATGAATATACTTATAAAAATATACTGCACATAAACAACCTCTATTATAATAACTTCTCTATAACATTTTGATTTTAATAGTTTATCCCCTTGTATACATATAATAGTTTAGTCTCTTTCTCAAGGTTGTCAGTTTGATTTTATTTTCATTAATAATTTTTGATTCAACAAAAGACACGAAGCGTGATAGAAGTATCTTTTAATATTTAGGATCACATCAAATCTTTTTATAATAATGATGAAAACATAATGATAAACAGTTCTGTACATGTCATAATTTGCGATATTCTGTAATTTACATATCTTTTTGATTTAATTTTCATCTCTTTGATTTTATTATATATGAAATATTTTCATATTTTTTAAAGAAAATTTAATTTTAACAACTTTTTCATTGCAATGCGTGAATCCAAGCGAAAGAACAACGAAGGGTTCCCATGTGTGTTATCAAGTTTATATTTTGACTGTCAAAGTTAGCTTGCGTTGTTGGGGGGGGATTGGGGAGATCGATTGGCCAGTAGGCAGACTCAAGAGAGAAAGAGAGGGGAGAAAGGGTGGTGAGAAAAAGAGGGAAAGCAGAGGGTTGGTGTGTGAGGTAGGCCATGATGGGGAAGCAAGGATGGGCTTTGGCCGAGAGGTAATGGCGCAGAAAAAATTCGTGACCTACTTTCTGGACAAAGAAAAGCGGGCGTCTGCACTCACTTTAATAAAAAAAAAAAGGTAGGAAAAAGAGAAAGAAAAATAGGAGAAAGAAATTAACTTGTGCAAAGTGAACGTGTATTTATCTCTCGTCTCCCACATACACACACAGTACTTGCGATTATTTCGTAATTTCACTTCACACGCAGCGTCGTCACGTTTGGACTTTTCTCCCTTACTTTCCACGAGATATAGCTGATCTATTTTTTGCCATTAGTGATCATGGATTTTTTACAAGCGTCCACCATTGGTAGGAAGTTGGATGATCGTCGTCTGATGATGGTCCTCGTACTTTACTTAAGTTTCAGAGGTTGTATACTTTCCATCACTCTACCTTTCCTTCCCCTTGTCAGGGTAGGTTCTCGAAGGTCGTCTGGGTCGTCCTATCGATTTGCTCCGGCACCTCATACCTTACCAACCACCGGACCTCGATTTACTTCAGGGTTTGAACGCGGTTTGCTAATATAATCCCTTATGAATGAGTTCCTCTACCTTTTTCGCCAAGAGAAAGAGAAAGGGAGAGCCATAACGTCTGATTAAATTTGAAATTTCAAAATTTGAAGAAAACCTTACGATAATTGGCAAGTAAACTGGACCGTTGAAAAGAGTTAATAAACCGAAAGATATAATATTATTAAAATATTATTAAAGATATAATATAATGCTTTAACATTTTATATTTATTATAATCGTCATTTGATGTCTATTGTCCAATATTAGTATTATGATTTTATAAAAAAACATTCGATAGTCTATTCTCAAAATGCGTACGTAATATTCTAATCAAGTCCGGCGACATTCTTCTTTAATTAATTCCACTGTATTAATTTTCTAATTAGTAGAGTTAGCGTTTCAAGATCGAAAAATCATTTCGGCACGCGTTTCAAAGGACTACATACGTAGTATATAAATTCACAGAATCATACAAATATTTAAGATTTATCTAGATCGTTTAAGGCATTGATTTCTATAATTTGTGTTATAATATCAACGCGGTCCTATAATATATTATATTGTATTAATTTTTATTGTCAGTTTATAAGATTTATAATTCAAAAATTTAAGGAAATTTTCTTGATAATTAAAGAGCAAACTTTCAAAATGTGTTTTGGCCAAAATTTTTTTTATTTTTTGGGTTAGAGATGACCTAGTGTTCAGTGTTGAAAAGCTCATATTATAACTTTCTCTCGGATGTTTAAAAAGATTTTTTTCATCGTCGATTTATATACTGTAAAAAACCTAGATATAAAAAAAATTCAAAAATTTGTTTAACATTTTTAGCAATTTTATCCAACATTTCACATCTTACTGATTGGCTTATTGTAATTTTCTGTAAAATGCGTAGTTTTCTTGTAGCTTTCTTTTTGGTTCTGAAAATTATAAATTTTCGAGCAAAAGACATTTTGAAAGTTTGCTCCTCAATTGTACACCGTAAATTTCGAATTCGTTTTGTATCAATGTTTTTTAGTGTTGAGATATGTGTATAATATATTTATATATGTATTTACAATTTATAGAAAATAGAAGAAATTTTGTTGAACTGTATTTAATTTTACATGTCGCGCTTATAACAACCTCATTCGCTCTACTATCGATTTCTGGCAGTTTCATCTTTCTCCCTAATTTGCTTCATGAATACGGTCCTCGATTAGGGGTGAGTTGACATCCTGCAACACGAATGATGAAAGCGATTGCGTATTCCGAGCTTGGGAATTAATGTGGATAGAACTGAGAGACAGATAGTCAGCTTGCTCCGATTCATTATCCGATGCATTATACATATCAAGCAACGTATAAACTTACATGTATTGAAATGACCAAGTTTTATAAATATCTTTTTCTGACTTTTACGTGGTAAACTGTAAATATACAGCGAATTTTAAAATGGATTAATTGTGACAGCTTGCAAAATAGTAAAGATGTTATACAGATAAGTAACGAAATGAAGGAAAGCGAAAATTTATTAAAATGATATATATACAATTTTATGCAAGAATAAATCTGTGCAAGAATAGTAATAATTCGACATTATATTTTGAGATTGTATTTGACATAACATAATGCACATATGTGATGGTAATTATAAAAGTAGTCTAAGTAAAAAAATTGAAACACAATGGATTTATCTATAATTATATAAAATATGGGGTAAATTCATTTTTTTACTGCTAACTTGATAGTGAAATCACTTTCATACAATTACGAATACATGTACTTAATTTTGCAAGGAAATATTTTACGATTTAATAAAAAATCTGGGATTGCGCGCGCGCGCGCGTGTGTGTGTTGTGTGTGTGTGTGATTTAGTTTCAGTGAATTTCATGAAAAGTGAAATAGTTATAATAATTAAACGCAACTTTTCGAATATTATACATTCAGTTTGCAACAGCATTAAATCGAAATTAACCAAAAATTGATAAAAAAAAAAATCAAATTTTATTATTCGTTTATAATTTTGAAGTTTTTGCGGAAGTGCTTTATTTAACATTTATTTCTATCTCGGAAACTATTGCCGCCTAACTTATTACGAGTACAATCATATCATCATCGTACTTCCATATTATCTCTTTCTCTCAATCTCTAATCTTTTTCTCCTGGTTCCTATGATGATTACACAACAAATTTTCTGACGACCCTTTGGCTTTCATTCGATCGACTTCTATCGGTGCGTCATAATCGAGTTTGAAGATTATTATTAAATAGATTTCGAGGTTCAAGAGATAAATTTGAGTGCGAGCGCAACCTTTAGAGGAAAAGGAAAGGGCATATTCGTTGGCAATGAATTTGTATATTCTCGAAAATATGACTGTAAATAAGCTTTATTACTCTAATTGTTATAAATTGATCTGCATCAACGATAATATTTCATCTAAATCAATAATTATCCTACAAATTTTATTAGCTGGAGTTTAATTTGTAAAATATATGATTTGATAAGGTTTTTTTTATTTATGAATAACTTAAGAAGAAGATTTTAAAATTAAAAGAAAGACTTTGATTTTACACTTGAAGATAGAAGTTCTACATTATAAAGTAATTAATCCTCTCGAGAAATGTTGCTCGAATGACGACAATAAGACGTAAGAAATAACATTTTCTAGAAATTTCCAGATCGGGCACGATAGACTCTGATAGCAATGTCTTATCTAGATGTCTTTATAAAGACTTTTTGCCCCGTGACGCTAATGCGACTCCAATGAAATTGATTAAATAAATCTTAAGATAAAGCAAACACTTGTAAAAAAAAGGAAAGATGAAGAAGAGAAATAGATCGGCAAAGTCAGACGGCTTTATTGCGTTTTTACGTGGGCATGTATAACAGAGTATTCCTCGGGGTCGACGATCGTAAGGGTTGTTGGGTTACCTCCCGTGGGAAAGAATAGAATAATGCTGGAGTAGGGAACTGCCGGAAAA
This sequence comes from Atta colombica, assembly GCF_001594045.1. Classification (NCBI taxonomy): domain Eukaryota; kingdom Metazoa; phylum Arthropoda; class Insecta; order Hymenoptera; family Formicidae; genus Atta; species Atta colombica. The sequence goes on along the minus strand of NW_017259305.1, from coordinate 1,303,480 downwards.
CAATTTGAAACTCGGTCGTTCGTCGTGTGGGTTGGCAAGGTTGAGTGACCGAAAAATCGATTAAGGGAGAAGAACGCGACCTTCAAGGATGGAAAATAACCCTCGGGATCGGTTTTTATACACGGATTACTCATCAAACATCGTAAGCCTACCGAAATCGAATCGAGAATAACGAGAACATCGAACAATCACCTGCCGAGATTATCTCGTGCCTCCCAACTTTTTGGAAATTGAAAAAAAATGGGATATGAGCTTGAGGCATATTATCTTTAATATCATTTTAATGTCTCGATTAAAGTCCGCTGCTAATCAGGCTATTAGCAATTTAGAAAAAAATTTTATAAAAATAAAAAATCTTAAAATAAAGGAACAAATCTTATTAAGATAAAGTGAAAGATGAAGTACATATTTTTCAAGAATATTTTTTTTTAGACAACTATTTATCTTGGAGATGAGATTACAATTAGAAACGTATTTTTCTTGATTCATAAAAACTTAAGCTTTGACAAAAAATGCAGTTTTGACAGAGAATGCTTAAAAAATTCAGAAATTAAATTGTTACTTATAAGTATTATAGCCTTGGCCTATATCTATAAGTAGATATAAAGTATCCTCATTTTATTGCATTTTTTAAAGAAAAGACGATAATAAAATCCAAAGGAAAACTAAAAAAATTTTTATAAAAATTGTCCTACAAATTTTATTAGCTGGAGTTTAATTTGTAAAATATATGATTTGATAAGGTTTCTTTTATTTATGAATAATTTAAGAAGAGGATTAAAGGATTTAAAATTAAAAGAAAGACTTTGATTTTACACTTGAAGATAGAAGTTCTACATTATAAAGTAATTAATCCTCTCGAGAAATGTTGCTCGAATGACGACACTAAGAAATAACATTTTCTAGAAATTTCCAGATCGGGCACGATTAAATTCTTATAAAAATAAATGATTTTTTAATAAAATTTTTTTTTAATTTATTTCTTTGTTAAATATAGAACATTTATGTCAATTTGTAGGGGTTTTTTTATACTTTTGGCCAAAATTATATCAAGCATATTAAATAAAAAAGAATACGTAGGTCGTCTGAAAAGTTTTGAGTAATATCGAGATGACATTACTTGTCAAAATCATTTTGATACTACAATCATACTTTGAAAGATAACTGTGAAAATTGTAACTACTTTGGACGCTCAGTTGTTGTTAGACTGTCAATTATGACTGTCGACCACCCAGTCGACGTCAGTGTTTCCATTTTTGTAAAAATGGAAAAAATCGAATATCAGCGGTCGCCATGACAAAAAAATTTACGTATTGTAATTTAAATGATTGACCATCCACCATATCTAGTTTCAACGACTTTTTCCTGGGCTCAAAGTTTAGCTCGAAAGACAGATATTTTCATTAAACAAAAACATTGATATCAACTGGCAGAACATTGAAATAACTGTCAAATAACAACTGAACATCTAAAATGGCTACAATTTTCATAGATATCTTTCAAAACATGTACGATTATACCAAAATGGATTTTGACGAGTAATGCCATTTAGGCTTAAAACTTTTCAGACGACTCTCATATTGCTATAATAACGTTGGAATTTCGACATATACGCTGCAACTAGATCGAGTCATTCTAGATGCGAGATTATTCTATTGCTTGCTAGGTATTTATGAAATTTATCATTAAAAGTGCAAATATCGGACTATTTTTAAAAAAACGATATTTCTTTTTAATTTCACAAAGAATTGCCGATGTTGAAGAATTGCTGGTCGAGGCTGTGATTATTTTTCGATTTGGAGAGAGGAGGAATATGTTGGCCCAGGTCGAGCATGCGGCAGACCAATCATGCCACTACCTCGTTACTTCCTGGATTACTGTTTTGTCGAAAAAGCCAAAGCAAGGTCGAGGTCATTTGATACCATAACTTTCAAGAAGAAGTATTTTGTAAAATGTAACTGATGTATCAAACCACGAAAAGGAGAGTCTCTTTTATCGTTTTGGGTCTTTGTTAGGTCTCTCGACATTTGATTGTGGAAAAAGTTCCGCCCCTTACGAAATCGATCAACTCTGCTGCGATGACTTCCGTTTTATCCTCGCCGCGAGGGCGATAAATCGAAAGTTGGAAAAAGTCGCCGTCGCTACGCAAGAGAGAGAGGTTGTCGTTCGGGCGATGCTCGGTATACTTTGGCGTAGATCGATCTTGCTGGGATTCGGGCAAGGTGACCTCGAAGGTTGACGGAGAATTTTCGGATCGTCGAGACGACATTATTTCAGAGCCCGGGTTTTACTTTCATCGCGGTACGGACTTGGGGAGCGCAAGAGGGAGAAAGGGACAAGTTCGTCTAGACTTTTCAGTTCCTCTCACCCCGATTCCCATTATCGTAAAATGAGGGAAAGAGTCTTATCGAGGAAATAGCGCGCGCACACAAACCTATACACACGCGCACATCTCGTGTATCCTTACGAGACGCTTTACGTATTAATCGAAAAAATTATACGTAACGTCCGATATGAAATGGTACCATCTCTTTTACGGGGACCCTATTCGACAAGCGAGCAGATCGTTCGGATCCGCAAGCACACTTCCGTTTGAGGTTAGCACCAAGTCCCGCAGTTCGCTCCGCGCCTACTTTGCTTTGAATAATTGATACGCGTACTATTACGCTGTTGTGAAAACGCCAAGTTTCATGCGACTTTTGCAATTCTAAAGTGTGTTTCGAAAAATGGGTCGGAGAATGTTGCTTTCAAAAAATTTATTTTGCTCTTATTACTATTATTCATTTACTACC
>NW_017259305.1:1299414-1300588 GCF_001594045.1 Atta colombica | reverse complement strand
TATATATATATATACAGAATATTTAGAAAATAATGATAAATCTTTCGCATAGGGATGGACTGAAAAGAAAAGTCCTCTACTATTTTGCAATTTTCGCAATAATTGATATTAATTATTAAAAATTGCCAAATATTGATCTTGAATAATTTTTTATTCAAATACTATCATACTTTATAGAAAAGCTGTAAGAGAGACAAAAATCATTTATTTTCTTCTCATAAAGTTCTGAGAATTTTTTCAGAATTTTTTTAGAATTTTTTAATACCGTATTTTTTCATGTTGATAAAAATAAGAAAATGCAGTATTAAAAAGTTGATAAAAAATTCTGAAAAAATTTTTAGAGTTCTATGAGAAGAAAATAAATGATTTTTGTCTCTTGCAATTTTTCTATAAAGTTGATAGTTTGAATAAAAAATTATTCAAGACCAATATCGCCAATTTGGCAATTTTTAGTAATTAATATCTCGTTAACTATTGGGTTGCAAAGTGATACATGACTTTTCGACTCAGTTCGATTCACTCTACCTGCTCATGATGAATGACGAAATATGTTAAAATCACCTTGTGCATGCGTGCGTGCGCGCGCGCACGCGCGCGCGCGCGCGCGTGTGTGTGTGTGTGTGTGTGTGTGTGTGTGTGAGTGGTGTGTGCTCAAATATTTTATTTATATCATAAAAATTTTTTAATTCTTCGTCTCCTAAAGGACTGATATGAATTTTTCGATTTTTTTTGTAAAATTAAAAGGAAAGAAACGTCTGATGCTGTTCTACATGATATTTTACCTTTTTTTTTAAAGGTTCAAATTATTTGAAACTACAGAGAAGAGAACAATTTTACTGGAGCATCTAAAAATTTTTAGTAGATACAGTTCTAAAAACAGTTATCTGTGTTAGATTCAAATAATTACATGGGAATTTCAAGCATGAGGATCAATGCTATAAAAAATGTTGACATTCTACTAATTATCTTACATAATTACAATATTTTGATAGTCCAGCAATGTTATTTTTAAATTTGTATCTAGCTAAATTTTTTGATTTCAATAAACCGTTCTCTGGATATAGTTTTCAAAAGATTCACTTAGTATATTTTATCTTTGCAATTGTGCAATTTAAAATTGAAGAAACTTGCCTCATCTATACTAGAACAATCACCATTGTAAGAGGATTTGAAG
>NW_017259305.1:1283869-1299314 GCF_001594045.1 Atta colombica | reverse complement strand
CTCTCTCTCTCTCTCTCTCTCTCTCTCTCTCTCTCTCTCTCTCTCTCTCTCTCTCTTTCTCTTTCTCTCTCATCTATCGTAGCCGTTAGTAGGAGAAGGAAATGATAGCAAGGAAACCGTCTAGACGATTCACCTTCAAATAGTCGACCAGAGGCAGAGAGAGAGAGAGAGTGCAAGCCGGAAAAGGGGCGGGATGGGAGCTCGATGTTATACTCGAGTTGGAGAGAAAGTTGCGTGAATGGGGTGCGACGGGACTGCGGGGGTGGCGGTGGCGGCGGCGGCAACGGCGGCGACGGTGGCGTTGGCGGCGCCCGAAGGCGAAAGGGAGAACAGGGAATGGGGGTGGGGAAGAGTGAAAGTCCTGGCTTACGCTCGATAACCGTCACCCCGCTAACCCGCGCCAAGGTCATGGCCGCGGCCTCCACCCCCGCGACACCGTCTCGCCGCCTCTTGGGGGCCGTCGAACGATTATCACAACGATACGGAATCGCCGGCGTCTGACTGCCGCGGCGGGCGGGCGATGAGAGGGGGAGGAACGCGAGACGCGCCTTTAAGTTTTCACCCCATGGCCAGTGGGGTCAAAGGTCGCCAGAAAGAATATTCCATGAAGGTCGCGTTGTCGTTTCGCGAGTGCCACGCGTCATTCGTCGCGAGGTCCTTGATCTTTGTATTGAATTCGTGCACGCAATTTCTTTTTTTCTCAGCTCCTACTCGACTCGAGAACGACACTTTTGACATCAGTTATGAATTCGATCTAAACATTTCGTTTTTAATCATTTGTTATTGAATATAATTGTTCTAGAAATTAATTTTAAAGTTATATCTCTATTAATTAGCAATTTATATATGAATATTATTTAATTATTCTATTTATTTTAGATAAATTCTTTTCTTTAAACTTTCTCCGAGTTTTCTTTATGGCTTCATACACTTTACAATTATTTTATTACGGATTAATTATAAATATTTATTTTACCTTTTTAAAACATATTTTGTGCTTTATAATATCTTGAAAATAATTAATTTTTTTTGATAATTAAATATTTTTACTTGTATTTCTTGCAAATTTTAATTTGATTATTATTATTATATTTATATTTATCTTTATATGTTTATCACGAGCACTAATTTTTTGGCATAGAAAAAAATGATTGTAAGTAGAACAACATTTTCCAAACACGTTGAAAATTTAATAAGAAATATGATAATAAGCGAAATATAAGTTGTCATTCTCATTATCGGGTACAATCGATCAAGATTTGTCAATGTTTCGAAGACAATACATGGAACAAAGCAATGCGCAATGGAATATTTCAATGCTGTCAGCAAAATACAGTCGTCGACATAAAAAATTCCGAGTTGCACTAAACGAAACATCCAACAAGTTTCTAAGATCGCTTCCTGTAATCGCTTCCTCTTCTGATACGCTCTTCGCGCACGTGTGATGTAATCAGTAAGTCACGTTTCGCTCGAGTTTGACGTAACGTCCAATAAATCGATTGGAATTCGCGCGAAAGGCGCGAAAGACGGATTAACGACGGATTTTTCCGACAAATCGATGATAACGACAACGTTATCCTCCATACCGGAGCGGCGCGGCATCGCATACTTGACATACTCGTGCTCTTCGCATATACTTCATTTACGTCATCGCATCGTTGAAGATGGGCTAATATCGATGGCGACGCGAAAGTGACGTTTATATTCTCACACTGGACGTGAGCGAATCGTAAATATACCGCTCGTTTACGGTTTCTGCGTATTATATCGTGATAGACGACAAGAAGTGACAGCACGATCAGCAAACAGGACGGATGTGTACATGGAAGACATATCGAAATTTTATTGAAGCTTCTGAAGAAGCTTAACTTGTTATTCTATTGAAACTCCTGAAGAAGCTTAGCTTGATATGAGCAATATCGTGAGAAGAATAAATTTTCCTCTGGCAGTTTTAAAAACTAAAAATGTCTCGTTTTACTATAATGATATTATGATGTAATATAAATGTGATTTTTTTATGCATATTGATATATTATGCATATTGATCTATTAATTTGATAGAGTTGATTATTATGCGTGACATTCAATTATTAATTTGTGATACGATATTTTGATAAAAATATCTCATTTAAATAAAAATGTTATTTTCTTCAAATTTTTTTTATCGAGGTCGAAGCATGTACTGATCGTATTTTGTGATTTTGAAACTAATTTTTTTTATGAACGAAAAAAATGCCGTTCGATAAAATTATCATCGCTATGAAAAATGTCAGAGAATAAAATAAGTTAACGTTATCGCAGAAATAACGAATCTTTTCTCTGCAATCTTTTCTCAACGTGCATTTTTCCATTAAACATGACATTGTCTTTATATATTAAATTTCCGAATCGATTCAATAAAAGTCTCAGATATTAATGGTACGCTTTAATCTATATACTATCTATAGCATAAAAAAAAACGATATAAAAGATATTTTTATTTCACTTACATAATATTTAACGAAGATACTTTTTATCAAACAATTCAAAAGTTCAAAAGTTTAATTAATGTTAGTCTTTTACTATCCGAGATATGTATTATTCGAGATAGATATTATTAATAAAGTGGGACTAGAATTATTTTCATCACGAAACATTGGTTACAAAATTAAATTATTCTAGTTTAGGATTACTTATTTTAGTTTAGAAAACGTTATTTTTATCTTTTTTGGAGATTAAAAGTATCGCTTGATATTTAAAGTATAGTAAAGTAGTGTAGCAACAACATTGCAATAAAATAATGATTTTTTTTTAACGAAAATTACGTCTAAAATAAGATTATTATTAGCGAATTATAGCAAAGTTTGTTTTACCAGAAAGAGAATGATGAAAGTTCACTTTTTTAGAAGTATAAATAATGAATCTTATATACAGGAAGAGAAAGACAATTATCTGAATCCTTTCATGCTCGCAGCGTTACAGTGACATATTTTTCTGTGAAAAAAAGTCCGAGAAGATCTCCGTCTTTTACTTCGGTCCAATGTCTAATCGCGTAAATGAGAATCGACGAAGAATCACCGTCTGCGGGGGTGTGTCCGCCAGCAGAACGACCGCTTTGTGGTTTCGTGGATGACCTTGACCGTGTGGATCGATCAACCAGTGAAGCCGCCGGGCGACTACCGAGTCGCCATGACTACGAAGACTCCTCTTCTACCATCTCTCCGTCTCGCGAAAATTCCAGACGAATTCTGCGAGTTGTGTCTTGTGATGTACGAATCATTGGCGTAGCCGTTGTCGTATTTCTCTCTTTATTTTTGCTTGTTTAGCTGCTTTTATATCACTTGTTGCCTCCCTAAAGCGACCCATACACTATATTAATATTATTGATGCAATGTGTATGTCAATAATACGAAGATATGTATCTCTCGAATGACTCTATATTATTGTATCACGTTTGTCTCTTATAGGCACAGATTTTTTTTTGCAAAATAGTAAAAATAAACGTGTGTCTGATGCAATCGAGTTCAGTTGACTAGTTGTAACTATAAATATATATTTGACAAAAAAAAAAACATAAGCATAAAGTGCAAAAGATGATGGTTGAATGAGTAACAAACAGCAGGAAAATATGTTAAAACATTTGCGCTTTAGTAAATCAATACCTTTGGTTATCATTCGAAGGTATAGGAAAGCATTGTTTTGTGTTGATTTTGCCTAAATCTTTTTCATCGATAAAAGCGACGCTAAACTAATTCTGCATATAACTAATTCTCATATTCCCAAGCCAAAGTAAAAATGTAATTTCATTTAATTTTTATGATATATTGATCAGTCTTTAATATAGATTTTAAACGATCAATATTGGTGCATTACTTTAATCTGCCAACGTTGGAAATACTTGTTTTATATCAGTTCACATCAGTTATCATTTCACATGAAAATATGTTATATTCATCTATCATGGTTACTGTCATTATGTACATTTACTGTGAAGTATACTTTTCGCTTTTCATTTCGTGTGCGTAAATTATAAATACCTGTGCATTTGAAAAACAATAAAATATATCGTTATTTTTAAAAAATAACAGTCTGAAAAAAATTTCAATATTTTTAACTTATCAGATATATTTCTATGTAATTATAGAACTATAAGCACGGAGTTGTTATGCAGAAAATATTTTCTACGATTCTCTCTCTTTCCTCCTAACGCGCGTTTATTCGCTCGATCGATCAATTAATTGGATGCGACTTGCCTAACTGAGAGTGTCGACTTGCGACAAATCAAGCGATGTTTGACCGAACGGACATAACTTCATGTAAAATTCAAAGCCGAAGGCCGAAGGCCGCTGAAGTGCGAGAAATTCGATTGTTCGATAAATATGTTGCGATAATGAAGTACTAAAATATCCCGACTTGCGCTGATGCCGATTTACGGTGCATCAATGACAATAAAGCACATTGCTCAAAGTGTGATACGTTAATAATATATCGATATATATTATTAATACGAATTGATATAACAAATAGTATTAAAATTCAGACATTCATGTCTTTTCTAATGCTGAGACATCAAATTAGCTAGATATCGAATAACATTATATACAGACGAATGGCTCTTTTGTGATCAATTTTGGACTATTAAAGTACATTTTAATGATATTATATTAGGTGTACAACTTTGCTTCCGCCGTTTTTTTTTCCGAAATTCGAGGCTTTATTGTAAAAAACTGGTTATACATTTATGATTCAAAGTATTGTCCATCGCTGGCTACTACTTTCTTCCATCTTTCGGGTAGCGTACGAATCCCGCGTCCCGAAAAAACTAGTCATCTTTTGAGGCTATCCACGAATCGATTCAATTTTTTACTTCTTCATAAGACCGGAAGTGCTGGTCAGCCAGGCCGTGTGCCATTGATTGATCGAAACAAGTGATAGTCAGAGGGAGCAACGTCTGGAGAATACGACGGGTGGAGTAGAACTTCCCATTTCAACGTTTCCAAGTATGTCTTGATCACTTTCGCAACATGGGGTCGAGCATTGTCATGCTGCAAAATCACTTTATCATGTCTCTCGTTGTATTGCGGCCGTTTGTCTTTCAATGCTCGGCTCAAACGCATCAATTGCGTTCGATACCGATCGCCTGTGATTGTTTCAGTCGGTTTTAACAGTTCATAATACACTACGCCGAGCTGGTCCCACCAAATACAGAGCATGCCTTGGACGTCAAAATCACCGTTCTTGAAGCGTTGAAACCACTCACGACACGTTCTTTTAATAATAGCCTCACCATAAGTATTTGAGAGCATTCGATGAGCCTCAGCCGCAGATTTCTTCATATTGAAGCAAAAAATTAAAACCTTCCGCAAATGACGAGAATTTGGCTCGTAAACTGACCTTTTCAATCGAGAATAACTTTATGATGCAGACACAAATCGATTAATGTTTCTATAGGGTTATGTTGACAGATGCCCAAGTTTATTGTATGACGTCTATGATCTATTTATTTCGACCACTATTTACCGCTAAAGCCATCTATAGAAAAATGGCGGAAGCAAAGTTGTACACCTAATATATTAATCGATGTATATTATTGGAAACAATATTAACTATTTGTATCGACTCTCATTTTGTTGATTCAGAAGTTGCTTTTTCATCCGATTATCTCATTATCTGAGCTTCGTATGTAAAATGTATGTATAGCTGGAAAGTATCGATCAACGTTGATGCTTGTAAAGTTTGAAACCGAATAATTGTCTATGTCCTATTAAATTGAAGCGTCTCGGCCGCGACAAAAAGCAACGTCGTGGAAGACACCCTGCCTAACCTACCTTAACAGCCTAGGACGGCAACATTGATGAGGAAATGAGGGGGAGAAACACTAGCGAAGACTGAAATAATACGTTTGTTGTCGCTTAAACACTCGTCGAGGACATAAAAGAGATAATAAAATTGATGTCTCATAATACAATCGCGATAAGCTTAATGAGAATTAAAAACTAAGTTACATGCGTCTGTTAAATAATAATGTTTAAAAGAATTTTCAATTATCTATTGATTCTCATAAATTTCAAAGATACCTGTATTATTTCTAATTCTCCCTCTTTAAATTTTTCGAAACAAATATGATATAAAAATGAAATGTAAAATGAATATATTGTAATTTATGATTTAGACATAAATGCAGAATGTAACATGATGAATGTAGAATACGACATATAAACCCATACACGATAAATAATTTCTATTTTAGTTACTGTACGAAATTATACCAATACTTGGTCAAGTCCTTGTATCGTGCTGCACGAAAACGACACGAATAATTGCCGAGTGAAAAATTAAAATTGCGTGGAAGGGTCGAAACGACAGTGTCTCGCCATTACTTCGCTTCGTCAAGTTTCTGTAGTACATATCTCTCCCGACGCACGAAGGGTTCGGGATACAAACGCGTATCGTGGAAAATCTGTAATTCATAAGCTTCAACTTAAATTCGATTTGATATTTTTCTTTGTACATTAAATTTAGCTTGCAGTTTTGTAATATTTCAGTGAAAAATTTAATCATTCATCATTTATAGCAAGATCTACGAATTATGGATTTGTTTGTATTTATTATCTTTACATAATTGTAATTATTTACTCGACAAAATATTAAATGGTATAGTCTCTATTTATTCATTTATTCACTCTTGGCTGACAATCAGCGTTGGAGGGAATAAAAAATAATTCATGCAAATGATACGCCGAATGCGTGGCTGTCTCAATGAATCTATCAAAAGGACATCGCGAGGTAACTTCGTTTCCATGGCCTATGTGCAAAGCAAACGAAGGGTGGGAAGTAGATAGAACAGGGAGGAGGGTGCGAGAGCGATGAGGAAAGTAAGGGAGAAAAAGATCGGCGGATCTGGAAGGTCGAAGGGATAAAGAGGAAAGAATATAGCGCGAAAGAGAGAAAGAAAGAGAGGGAAGCAGCGGGTCACTTTGTAGCTCTATAGGTAGGTTCAAGGACGACCACGCCCTGTCTACCACACACCACACTACCCTCCGAACTAACCAACTCCCTCCGACTGATGGGAACGCCACACGGTTCGCAAACTGCTTGGAAACAACCCCTAAATTTCAGAACCGCGTCCTTCGGCTGACGAAAGGACCTTCTCGTTTATTGTGCAATTCGCACGTAAAACGTAAACGAATAGATCCCGGCCATATATTCATAAAAAAGGTGTGTCAGAAATCATGCGTGTATTTTTCGAGAAATTATGAACACAATGTTTTTCGTCGAAAATTTGGTCAAAAAATGTGTCGCAATTCTCAAGAATCAAATTTTAAATCATAATTAAACGGCGTATTAAAATGTCTGATTTATTGATATAATGTGAATGTTTCAAAGGGCAAAGAATACCAAACGTCGACACTTTGAAACTTATCGATATTTCAATTAGCTATCAATAATGCTATTTACAGTTTCAATTTATGCACTTTTTCCATCATTTGTCAAAACGCACCTAATGCGAGCAACGGAGATTGACTTTCACGTCAGCGCGTTGTTCTACATTTTTTGTCGACTTTCCATTGCGATTAAGTATGAACTTTCTACAAATGATTCAGGAAAGTATGTTCGATCATCATAGTATTTTCCAAATGCAGCTTCTTCCTGAATCACAGCAATCCGATTATGAAATATTTTGTAGCGTTTACAAAGATGGACAATTGTGTATGATGGATTGTTTATTTGTGCGTTTTTGAAATAAAATTGCTTTCATCAAAAACCACTTCTGAGCAATTACTTAATAATTTTGTTAATTAATTTAATTATAAATTAAACATGTCAGTCTCCTTCTTATTATTATGACAATTTAAGTAAAGAAATAATTTGTGAAAATCTTTTTTCGCATATTTTATATTGGCATTATAATTCTGACATCTTTAATTATCGTTCTGCAATTAATTAGAATTGAATACCACTGAGGCAATTGAAGAAAATTATTTTGAGATTATGTATTTGTGTCGGGGGTAACAGGACGTTGCATTTCTGTTGGCAACTTCCGCGGATTCTTCGTCATGTTCGCGGCATGGGCGTTGGTATTCATATGCATCAATACATGTGCGGTGGCAAACTTGCGAGTAGCTTATCGCCGTCTCATATCTGAAAGTGTAACAGTATCGCGCGCTCGTAAATGGTCGATATCAACTTGGGTTCGATAAACTCAATTTTCGCAATTGTCACACTTACGGAAAAATTAATTAATTGATCTTAGCATTATAAAGAAAAATCGAGGAGACGAACTGCATTTTATATGCTCATATCTATTAGGTAGAAAATTTCATTTAGATAGTTTATTAGAAAATTCACGTTACATACATGAGAAGATATAATTGCGAATGGAATGATATCGCGTACGTAATAATCGCGCGTATTTAATAATCTCCTTTGTAAAATAATAATATTTCCTTAGAAATTAAAATAAAAAAATTAATTCCCTGATAACTCATACAATAATGATTCTTTTTCTTTCATAATTAATATTTTATAATGATCAATAGGATATTATCTATTAAATTGACATCGTGTGAGAGTTGATTACAGGCTTCGATACAAGAACGATATTCCACCTGTTTTTTCACGCTTTTGAAAAATTTGACATTCGAAAAGATTCATTTGACGATTTACTTTCGATTATTTGAATATTCATAAATGAAATCGCGTCGGTTAGGAAGCGAATGTTGATGACTCTCTTGCGATACACTTGTTTCGTTCCGCTCGTTCGCTCGTTCGCTCGTGAATAAAATGAACTTCCCGTGCATATCATTTTGCGAAGAAAATATTTTATTGGAATTATTGACGACGATGAATGTAGCGCACTTATTACACGCCAAATTATCGATAAAAAACTGCGATACAGTGTGTCAGATACAATTGCGACATGATCGAAGTCTGATGTCTCATACACAAACACGCACATATTCGGTAAGTGCATCTCAAATTTTCATTCACATAAGAAATACATTCGATCTGTAGAATTTTCAAAATATTTCAACTCTATTTATTTATTGTATTCTGCATATTTATCTGTGTTATTAAAGTTTATGTAGATCTTAATTCTGTTGTTTTAAAAGTCGCACCATGATTGACAAATTCGTATGCAGATATTAATCTGCATATTATAGATGCATATATAGATATTAATCTATATTTTTGGATTGATTATGTCTCATATATATATATATATATATATATATACACAGAAATCAAATATCTTTTCATGTCTTTTTTCATACATGCCTTCTAGCTCTTTCTTCTTTCTTTGATACACGTGTAACTTGAGGTGTTAAAACATTTATGTTCCTCTCTCTGTGTGTGTATGTGTGTGTGTGTGTGTACCGGGTGTTCAAAATAAAACATTACAAATTTTTATCTCGGAAACACGACATTATTGAGAAAAATTGTTTACATCAGCTCGATATCGACTATTAGACTTTGAAATCAAAAGTAGAATGTATTAAAAAAAAATCGACGTAACCTTGATCTAACTTTTACGATGCCATCCAAAGTGAAACTGATAAGATCAGTACATAGATCTTTTTGAATCGTAGAACTTTTGTCTGAACAATTTTTTTCAATAATGTCGTGTTTCCAAGATAAAAATTTGTAACGTTTTATTTTTTATTTTGAACACCTAGTATATAAATAGGCATATAGTTAAAACTTACATAATAAATTAAAAATCCAATACTTTTTTTCACTGAAATCAATTTAATAAAAAAAAAAAATCTCGCACATAAAGGACGATTTTGAAACATTTAAAAATTTAGCTAAATAAAATTTAGCTAATACAAATCTACATAAAAGATGATTTTGTTGAACTATCAAAGTAATTATGTAGGACACTCAAGCTAAAATATCAAAACTTTTTATAACATTGCTTATTATTCTTGAATTTCCTACAATTATTTTGACGAGCCAACAAAATTATTTTTAGATCTGTATTCAGCTAAATTTTTAGATACTTGTACAAAATTGTTTTTCTCGTATGCAAATTTGACATACAACATTTTAAAATATCGATTTGAAATAAAATTATAGCGCATAAATGGGAATTCCTCGACAAATATGCAAGCGATACGCGAATAAAGAAGTATTTACTTGGATATGTTTGGAAGAAAATTTTTTTCCTTTCTGCACGTTTTTGGCATTATATCGAGGCCTAAATTGCGACATCATTGCGTATTGCAGTAACCAGAGAGATAAACTCCGGGACGGGTGCTTGTTTTTCGGAAGATTCTTATTCTGTCATACTTCCTGTTTGCGCCCGTTATCTGTTTCGAGATGACGGGCTTTATCGCCCGTTATCTTGCGGAGGTTTATTTTCATTTTTTGCCACGCCCACGGCATTTCGCGCAACAGCAACGACAACGGCAACGGCAATGCCAACGACAACGTCAATGACAACGAATTTCAATAAACCAGAATTTAAATAAACGTTTCTGAATGTTATATTCCCTCTTTTCTCACTATTTCATTGAGGACATTGTGTGCGTTCACTTTCCTAACGTCGATTTCGGTCGTCAGGACGTTTTCCGTTATTGGTACAGTCTCGTCCGTATATCTCCGTGAACATATAAAGTGCATCGCTCTTCGCGAGGATTGACCTTCGACCTGTAGATAGGTGCCAGGGCTATTATCGCTCACAGAAAGTACGAGGAAAGAGACAGACGGGCGCGTGAAGTTGGCAGAATGATTAAAAAAAACGCGGTCCAAATAACTTGGAAAAAAAAATCCGAGCGGATAATGTCAGATAAGAGCGTTATTGAGGCTATGAGTGTAACACTATATTTAATAATTAATGAAATATTTCTACTATTCTGCCTCTACAGAAATAATAATTTTGAATACCTGAAATATCTAAAAATTTAGCTATAGACACAGATTTGAAAATAATTTTATTTGAATCATAAAAATAATTATACTCAAATTAATTTTTAGAATGTTAAAACTTTTTATAATATTGTTATTAAAATTATTTTCAGTATCTACCCAAATTTTTAGATATTTTATTTTAGTAAAATCATTTTTTTCTTCTATTTGCTATATGAAATACGACTATGAGATATATTCTGAGTTTTTTTGCTTAAGTAGAATCTTTTTCAATATTTTTGGGATATAACTGATTTTTTTAGATTTCAACATGAAATCTAAAACGGTTTTGCTAAAGCATCTAAAAATTTAGTTATATAGATATAAATTTGAAAATAATTTTTTTAAATTATCAAAATAATTATTTGTAACACTCGAACATAATGAGTATTCTACAAAAAAATTTTTATATCTATGTAATTAGTTTGAATCCTACATAATTATTTTGATGATTCAAAATTTTTTCAAATCTGTGCGTGTGTCCAGTTAAATCTTTTAATATTTTTAATACTTTAGCAAAACCATTTTTTTCGCGAAGGCATGAAAACAAATTTGAGGATAGTGATTTACAATTTTATTTATATTTTATTGTGAAAAAGTTAAAATGAAACCTAAGAGATTTGCAAGCATTCGATATGTGACGATAGAGATGCAACGAGTAGCTGGTCTCACGCCGGCGGACTTGTTGGTTCCGCCAAGTGTTGTTTAACTGGCTGCGTGCACTCAGTAGAAGGATAACTCGGAATAGGTCTACGGCGTCGATCCGGATCTTCGTGAATCCCCCGGCGAAATTACAGTGGCACAGCGCCTGCTTGCGAAGCTCGTGATGTAGGTATATACATAGATAGGAGTCTTGCACATTCGCGAGTATATATACGCGCAGCGCTAAACGGCGACGAAGGAGAGAGGAAGAGAAAATGGAAGAGAATGAGCGAGAAGTGATTGTGAAGAGAGAGGAAGAGAGAGAGAGAGAGAGAGAGAGAGAGAGAGAGAGAGAGAGAGAGAGAGAGAAGGAAGCTCCGTCCGGTTCCCGTACGGCGAGAGAGTGAGAGAGAGCGCGGGGCCGGGACCCTGACCCTCGACAATCCGCCCCTACGCGTCCGTCCTCGGCCTCTCTTCCATGGAATTGCGTCAGAGCTCCGTACCAATTAGTCGAACACGGCCCTCGCGCATCGAGAGTTCACTGATGCGCTAGAGAAATCTCGGAAAACTTCAAGGGGTGCGTGTCATAATGATGGACGGGGCGAGGTATGGGCATCATCGAGGTAGACTTTTTCTTCAGCAAAAAGGGCGCGAGTTCAACAACATCATGGATGACTATTACTCACTTTGACTTACCTCCCACTCATAGAAAAATGTAGTGCATTGGCAAGCATAAAGAAAAAAATTATACAATTTATATATAGAATTCACACACACGCACGTACACACAAGCGCGCGCTCGCCCAGTTGAATGAATTATTTTGTAGTTGTAATAATAATTATAGAATACTTTATTCAATTATGTGCACATAAATTCTATATGTATAAAACTTGTAGGTATAGATGCCACTGTGCTTTTTCTTCGAGCAAATATTAATTAACAATATTATTGATAATTAAATAAGTTTCGAAGTAAGATTGAGATTGCTCTCGAGATGAAATAATAAACATATATTAACAGACAGGCAACTGAGAGCAAAAATTAAGACGCAGTAAAGTGTTAACAATGTATTTCAAAGATCTTAGGCCGGAATCAAACTACGCATTGAAGAATGAGATTGAAGATTGAAAGATTGAAGTTTGATCAATCAGAATAAAAGGAGCCAAAATTTCTTTGTTTTCATTGGTGAAATTTCAGTTTTTAATCTTCAATCTCAATCTTCAATGCATAGTTTGATTCCGACCTTACAACAAATATGATGAAATCGATTTCATCATATTTATTGTAAAGTCTTTGAAGCGTCTTAATTTTTGCTCTCAATTGTCTATCTGTTAATATATGTTTATTATTTATTGATAATTGTAATGAAATACTTACGGTTAACGTTTAATTAAATGCGCGTTGATTTCATATATCATTTATTAACTTTTCAAACGTCATTTTTTTTTGTAAAAATAGTTATCTTTTGGAGACACTGGTAGTGTCTCGGCACTAAGCTATGGCGCGAATCACGGACGTGCCTCCTTTACGCGACCGGCAAGTTGCGTCAAATTAAATTAATGACCGTAGAATTAAAATTTTTAAAAGATGGACGTTTGTTGATTTTATTGTTAGAAACTATTGCGACGTCACACTCATCCTATTGTTACCCCATCGGCCTTCGACAAATTGATTCTCGCGAAATGCTTTTTCCGGAAGATCACGCTTTTTGCCGCGCTTCATTCATTAATTAACTCGTGCAACAGTATCTCTGACGAATTAAGGTGTGCTTCCCGGAATGATCGATAAAATGTTTCCGAATGCTCGGCAGTTGAGATCTTGGTCGCGTGAGGCGCATTTCGTTTTAATGAAAATAAATCTCCGATTCTTGGAATACTTCGTTCTTCCATTCTCCGTGAGAGAAAAAAGTTAGAATAAAATTAATTTATTGCGTTGCGAAATCAGGTATAATCTCAATCGAAATTTTTTTTTATTTTGAGATAATTTTCTATAATAAATCAACATTTTACAACACAACTCGAATAAATTTTCTTTCCAAAATTTTGATTTCATAAAAATAGCATCAACAAAATTACCTATTGCGCTACATTTGGCTCAGAATAGTAATTGAATCTAACGTAATTGAATCTAAATATAATTATAATGTTTAAAGTTATATTTATCATCAATTCTTCCATATTTGACACAGTACAGTGATTTGATGAATTTTTGAATGAAATAGAACGTATAAACATAAATGTGTACGGAACGCAGATATGATTAAAACTAATCGAAAGTAAAATATTTAGAAACTTTAATTAATAAAATTAATATCTATAAAATCATAAAATTTTTTGTTTTCATATATTTAATATTATTAGTATTAAAATATTGTTTATTGGATATTCTAGAGACTATAAAATACATAAGCTCGAATGCGATATAATTAAGATCAGATGCAGAATATGTTGGTAATGAAAAAAGCTTGATTTATTCACGATACGCGATTCTTGTACAACTTCTTGTAGATAATGTTTTCACTGTCCCTCCATCGATTAATGGTACTAGTGGTAGTAGTGATAATGGAGATGAAAGGATTACGATATGAGAAACGTGCAAGGACTTCTCTTAACTGCAGGTGTCGGGTCGGACTCTTGTCCGGATTGCGTCTCTTCCACTTTGTCTTCCTCTTCTTGCCTCCAAGTTTTAGGAACGGGGATGAGTAAGGAGACTGATAATGGCGGAAGAGCGGAGCAAAGAAAAGCAAGGAGAACGATGTGTCGGCTTCCATTTTTTGCAAAGTTGCCTCGATAGGACGGACACCGCTCCTGACGAGGGTTCGCGTGTTGCCCTGGCAAAAGGATACACTTGGGGCTGTCTACAAAGAGCGAGGAGAGACGGAGTGGGAGCAGAAAAAGAAAGACTGAGAGAAAGAGAGAATGAGATCCTTGTGAGGACTCTTGTGTCGCTCCATGTCGGAGGGGAGGAGGAGGAGGCTGCTTGTCGTGAAACAGACGTCTGAGTTGGGGTAGGACACGCCTGGAAGGACGAAGACAGAAAATAGGAATAGGGGTAGGTCAGCGCTCACCTACACATCTCTAAATCGATATATTCTTCAATCTTCGGCAACATTATTCTGGAATGAAAGCTTCCTATGCCTGTCGAACTTATAACTACGCGTAATGGAGAAAAAAGTTTTACGTGCACGCACCCTTCCTGGACTGGACAAAACTCGAGGGTTTAGATCTCATCATTCGAATACAAGAGTGGCTCGGGAATTGACAGTGAGAAACCTTGCTTGTTGAAAACAGAGAGACGTGGAAGGAACGTCATCACTTTCCTAAATTTTGTCACAAATTTGGCTCATTGGCTGGAAATGCGAAATGCAAGGCTAAATTCGAAAGAGCGTCGAATAGTTTATTTGTTTGATTTGTTTGATTCTAATTGAGTATGCGATGATGTTTTTTGTATATATTAAATATTTTAATACAAAACTACTTAGTATAGGTAATAGCAATAGAAAATTAATTATTATAAAAATAAATTTATTATTTGGCTTATTAACATATTTTTGTAACAAAATCTTATTATCTTTTTAAAGTTAAATTGATTTCATATTCATTTCATATTCATCGTGAGTTGTTGTTCCTTTTTTATCTGATTATGCTTATAAAGAACCTATAGTAACCTCTTCCGATTTTGATGATATTTGATATATTATTTTCTATAAAAAATAAAGAATACGTATTTTTTTCTTTATAAAAATAAGGGACATGTATTTTTTTATTTTACAGTGTACCCTTCTTTGAAGAAAATCGGTTTTTTTCTTTCAAAACGAATATTATCAAAACTAAAAGATAAAAAGAAATGTTTTGAATAAAAGTTGATTTGAATAATATTAGATTGTTCGGAAAGTTCGTGCCGATGTTGAAA
>NW_017259305.1:1278042-1283769 GCF_001594045.1 Atta colombica | reverse complement strand
AAATTAAGAAAATATTTATTTTTTAAGATTCTTATTCTTAATATTTTTTAAATTATAATTATTAAATATCTCCTTTTAAAACCATTCAACTTTTATTTTAAACATTTTTTTCTATTTCTTACAGTTTTAACGATTTTCGCTTCGAAAGATTAACTGATTTTCTTGAAAAGAGTATTGCATTCTCTAAAAGTGCAACAGAGCCCTTATAAAAAAAAATACCTTTATAAATAGATTCCTTAGTTTTGAGAAAATAATTTTCTCTATTCAAAGCTTATTAAAATCAGATGGAGATACTTTCACTTGCACTTTGAATTTCTTTGTTAGACATTATATTTTTCAGATCACAAATCTGATCAGAAAAAATATTCAAAGTTAAGCTTTCAATTTGAAAAGTTAACTTTGCTAAGAAAAGATATTGTAATCCTCGAAAAATTCTTCGCTAAAAGGAACATAGCCGAATTGAAGAAAGCGAGACACGTGACAGCCGTCAACATATTAGGTATGGGAAAAAGTTCGTGGCGTTTTTTTAATGCCATCTAATGGGAAAAACGCCACGACTTTTTCCACACCTAATATACAATTCATCTCATTAATTTGTTTCAGTAGTCGTAATTCTATATTTATCCAATGCGAATTGTATGATGGCGTAATTTAGTGACCACGTATTATGTAATTACGCGACCGGGAAAACGCAATTGTTCGTACCACTAACAAACCAATAATCGTGAAATCAACAATATCCTTATAAAGAGACACTACATTGTATTGTCATAGCTTAAATCGGTTTCAAATAATGCTCTTGGTAACGAAACATGAACGGATATAATTATCTTACAAGTTTTATTACAAATTGAAGAAAAAACTTTTTTTCTTTTCTTTTCTTTTTTTACATCTCTCTATAGCTTCTATCTATCTTTTTGTAGATTATGAATGGCGCAATCAACTACTTATTCGTTTTTGATAACATATAGAAATATACAGCGTGTAAGTGCAACACATGCGGCGCATCCTGTAAATCGCATAACTGAAGTGCGCAAAATGATGAAGAAAGAACGGTGCAATTTCACTTATAAGCATTTTGTTATAAATTAATTTAATTGCGAGGTGTACACCATTGAACTCCATCTCGATCTCGCAATAATTTGCGTCCACATTTCGACGGTTGTATGCGACACGACAAATATTGACGTAAAATTCGCGCCTGGGTGCTTTATGTACGAGCGCGTCGATACACTGGGTGGATGATAACGTCTTATCTCCATATGTATCTCCATATGATATATTTCTCGCTTTCTTTCAACTATGTCGAAATCCACGACGGACTCGGTCGAACGAGGGAGAGAGTAAACGACTTAGGATAGGGGGGAGGGGAGGAGGGGGGGGGCGGAATCACACGAGGCGTCGTTCAATTAACTTCTAATCGTACGTTGCACCGCGACGGTACGGTCGTAAAAGCGTCAGCCGCGCTCGTAAAGGCGTCAGCCGCGTACGCAAAACAAGTACACGCATGTAAGAACACTTTTGTATACATACGTAAGGGCCACCCACATGCAATGCATAGCGACACGCACACGCACTTGAAGTCATTCACGTACACACGTGCACGTGCGCGGAAGCATAGGAATCGCCTCGAGGTGCATCAATCAAGAGAACGGAGTGACGTCGTGTGTTTTAAATATGGCACCCGAGATATTACGGACACTCAGGAAATAAAAGTAAAAATAATATATAGGAGAATGATGTAATCTTGATTATTTTTATATCCGCGTATCGCGCGTAGATACTATCTTTCGCCTTTTTCGCGCGATCTCCTTAACATTATCAAGCTCCTAAGATAAATTTTAGTCTCGTTACAAAGGTGTGTAAAAATCTATGTGAGCACACGATAATAGAGGAGGTTATAATATTTTTAATGTCTAGTTTCAGAGACAAAAATTATCATGATTGAATGCTATCGATATGTAAATTTTACGTGCAAGTGAGCGAGGTCATTGAGCGCTAAGCTGTGACCTTCAATGATCATTAGGAAGTCCACTCTGCCATGCTAAAAGCTAAGCAAAGATAAGCTTTTAAAAATTCTGCATTTTATATCAGTTTAGATCTCCTGGTAAGTTATTACAGTAGAAAGTGTAATAAGTTCAAATTTAATTTTTAAATTTTGTGTTATTATATGTATAAATATTATTTAAACATGAGACATAAAATTGGACTACGCACTCCATATCATCTGAAGATTGAATTTAATAGTGCGTTTGTGCTTATTCTTTCTTTTCTTTTTTCCTAACTTAATAATTGAGTTGTTTTCTCACATGTACGGTCCGATGAAATTTAATATTTAATATTAGTCTAAAGGAGGCTTGTCCAATTTGAGCTCCAGAGCTAAAACGCAAAACCATTGACGCAAAAAATGTGAGTAAGATTTCAGTGAATAAAATAATAAACGTTATTTAACCTGGTCTAAAGGAAAGCTTAGGACGCTCGCACGAAATGCTAGGAGAGTTCAATTCCCGGCCGAGATAATACTTTTCGCAAGATAAATTCATAAGAATTATTAATTATTTACAGATTTTCATAAGAATTATTAATTATTTACAGATTTGTCAGAATTATTATGATTGCATCAATCAGCATTATTAAGATTGTTCTAAAATGCGTCGGAATTGCTAGTCAATTTAACTAGTGATATTTCAGTAAAGTTTACGTTTCAAGACTAAAAAAATTATTTCGGCGCGCCATTTAAAGGACTAAATGTATAGTATATAAATTTACACAGATTTATACAAGCACTTAAGATCCAACCAAGACCATTAAAGGCATTTATTTCTAATTAGTTGTGTTTCTCGCATATATGGTCCGATGAGATTTAATATTAACAATTATTTGCATTAATAAAAATCTAAATTATAAATATTTTTATCATTAAAAAAGTGAAATGTATGAAAAACTTGTGTTACATTAACGAAGAATGACTTATTTTCTCGTATGTAAAATTTATGTATCGATAGGAATATTGTATCAATCAACAGAGCGATAGCATTTTCTAAATTTAGTATAAATCTCGTGATATTTGTACAAATTTGTTTGACACTATCTATTGTGAATCCATAAAATATAAGACTCATGATTAAATTCACATAGATATTGGTAAATTGATCTCATTAAAGTATTGTGCTGGTCAACTCCGACAATAATGTAGGTAACGACTAACAGATAAGCGGATAAAATTGGTTCTTGGTCGATTCTAGATCTTCGTTTACTTGAGACATCAAAGAACAACGTTGACGAGAATAAGGAAAAATAAAAATTGAGGAAGGCTTTGATCGATGTGTCAGGAAAAGAAGTGCGACATTCCTGCCATTTCTCGAGAGGAAAAACAGTTTTCTCGATTTCGTCACCTTTTTCATGTGTCCAATCAATCGAGATCGATCGATAGGGCGCACGTTTTCCTTTTTCGCGCGCTATAAAAGCCGAACGACGAAGAAAAATCCTCTCGATGCGTCTTGACGAGAATAAGGAATCGCTTTCGATACGAGCTCTCGCTATTTTTACGTTCCTAGAGAGAACGTGTCACATACACGCATACGCTAACTACTCTCACGCGTGTACCTGTCTGCCAGGTCTGCATGTAAGTATATGTATATGCGTGTGCGTGTGCGCGTGCCACTGCCGCTCTCGAGGGCGCAGGTAGACGCACACGCACACGTACACGCACGCAGCTGGTAGACGCGGGTAGAGTAGGGAGAGAGATGCGGGAAAGAGAAGAGAAGTGCGGAGAGGGAAGTAGTTGCACCGCACCGAGTAAACGCGATGCAATGGACAGAAGAGGGAAAGGGGGAGGAGAGGGCACCGAGAGTAGGAAAATTCAGGTCGCGCCTTGACATACTTGCACTTAACCACGTGCATCGGCTGAGCGGCGCATGCGTCGCGTCGCGCCGGACTGAGCCGGGCCGCCGATGCGCGATGCGCGATGCACCGTTCTCTTCTCGTGGCTGCCTGCGCTGCGCTCTCCTCATCATCTCACCCGTCACCGCACCGTGACGTCCCGAGAACAATTGCTTGGCGCGAAATCGCCGAAATCACATAGCCCCGTGGCGGTTCGAAACTTCCACTTGTCGCGAAGTTTCAGATTATTTATCCTCGATTCCGATTTTCGTTAAATCTGTGGAAATGCGTAGAAAAACATGTCAAAATATAATCACATTATGTAACCTTTTAATCGATTAGGTTAGTTAGGAATTATCGGATTTCGCAATTAAAATTTGCATTTTATCATATCTATAAATGTGATGGAAATTATCGAATTTCTATTTCGTCATATTTATAAAAGGTACGGAGATTATCGGATTTCGTAATTAAAATTTCTAATTTATCACTCTCTTACATAAAAGTAGCATCGTTACGTTTGTATTAAGGAAAATGTGGCAAGTAAGTCTCATAAAAATAGAACAAAAATAATGTTTTATATAGTTTTGAAATAGTTATATAGAAAAAAGAATTATTCGACCGAATACTTTCGATGGCGAATATATCGATGTCGATATATCTTTTTATAAAAAGAAATGTCATTGTACGTTTCAGTACACTTCCATAAAGATTTCTTATAAAAATGAAAAATATATGTCTATTTTTAGAACGGCTATAAACCGAGAATATTTTTTATTCACACAATTGATTACGCTTTACTTTTGCCGGAGTAATTAGAAGCAATACGTCACGATAGGTGTGTGTGTGTGTGTGTGTGTGTGTGTGTGTGTGCGCGCGCGCGCGCGTGCGTGCGTGCATGATTTAATAATAAATCTCATTAATTAAATTCCCGGTGCGTGCAATAGCGAAAGTCGCGCGGGTTGTTCTTTTTACCGAGACATGATAGAGTTATCTCGAAGCTGCACGAACTGCAGGTAAATCGTGATTCCTTCGTAAAATATGCGAGGAAAATGGTATTACGATTCGATGATCGCGCCGTGCGACCCAATTCGCGCTCGCAGTTTAAAATAACGTCGAAATCCATCCGACGTTCGCTCGCAGATAAATGTTACATCGCGCCGGCGATACCATTACGCGACGTAACGTCATAAATTCGGCCGCTATACTTTCGGCCGTAATGTCGTACGGCTCGTGACGATAAAAAATGTACGTACAGGAAAATGGACCCGTGGTGATTCTGCGGTGAAATGGCTTAGCATCACCTTGTTGAACCGGCGTTGGAGAATCGGGGTTACGGCATAACACACCTGAAGCGTGTATCGCTCTGTCCCGACCTATCCTATATCGTCTTCTTGTTTGTTCAACATACGTTGAAGGATATTATACGTTCGACATACGTTGACGGATATTATATGTATATATCCAGCACCTTAGGGAAGGAAGTTGGCATGCGTGCCAGAAATTTGCCGTACTCTAAGATTGCAAATGTAATTGTTTCAGCCCGTGGTGTAAAACTGTTATCATCTTTCAGGCTTATTTTCCACATTTACATATCCGACAATCTTAAAAGCTGACGGAGGGATGAAATGAAAGGAATGTCGTATTCGTTGTTTTATTACTTCAAGACTGATCGCTCACATTGCAATATAGGTACATATGTATGTACATGTATATAGTTATATTCTGAATATCAGATGATTCCGGCAGATAAGTGAAAGAGCAATCTGACATATGCAACAATGGAATTATAATTACAAGCATATAATAATTCATATCATTTTTTTTTATCTGTAATAATACTAT
>NW_017259305.1:1266770-1277942 GCF_001594045.1 Atta colombica | reverse complement strand
TATATATAGAGCTGCGAATTTGATATTTGCGAACTTGATATAAATGAACTTGCCAATGTAGATTTCAAAATATAGCTAGATAATAAAATCTTCTCTTCGATTAATTATAAATAAAACTGTTTTCAGTAAAACATTAATTTGTGTAATTTGATTATAATAAATATAACGATAAATATCTTCTAAAAGTTCTAATAAAATTGCTTTTAGATTTACTTAAAAAAATCTTTATATCGAAAAAATTATCCAACTTATTAATTAGTGACAAGTCGTTTTATTAGGATATTTATTCTTCATGAATTTCGTCATACGATCAAAGAAACGCAGAACGCTTTGATCATACGACGACTCGCGAAAGAAGACTGATTCGTTTTCGTTATCAAAGGAGGGAGAGGAAAAAGGAGAACTAAAAAGAAACGATCGCAGCAAAATTGTAAATGTTGTATTCCCACTAAATAATGCCTTCGTCGCTATATTCTTGTTCGGGGTTTCTGCCCTTCGAATTGCAATTTTTACACGTTTCGAGCATCACCGATCGAACACTTGAAATTGCACCTTTCGTTGAAAATATCAATCATGGGCGATCATCTTCGTGTCTTCTCGAATCCAGCATGAAGATGATGTCTCGATGATAGGTCGGTGCGTGAACTGAAAACAGTGATAGAATGTAAATTCGATTGCCTGACATTACCAAAGTAAGGAATAAGAGTTTTGCCTAAGGGAAGTGCATTTGCTCTAAACATGTGCTACTGTAACGCAAAATATATGCCAAGTGAGAAGAAATGTTGTAAGAAAAGTTGCAAAACACGAACCTTTTATAGTTGAATGATATACATATGTATAAGGCGATCATCGACAGAGAACTCTATCCTCACGAATAAAATTGTTCATGCGAGCAATTAAATAAATTAAGCATTCGTAGCTTAAGATTTCATTGGAATTAGAAAATTGATTCCGACAGATTTTTACACTCGAGCGCGCCGATCAATAACCGGGTACGTGCGGAAATGTTGGGAGGAGAGGGAACGAAGGTAGACGATAGATAGGTGCGTGAGACGGGCTTAAGGCGATGCAACGATGCAAACCCGACTCGCGTCGGCCTATCTAGGCCAGGGCTAGCGTGGCAAACGAGCTCGCTCGCTCGCTCGCTCGTATGCGAAGCGCGCGCCTGCACGTATGCAGTTGTGCACGTGCGCGCGCGTGTGTCAGCAGCAACTGCTACGTATGTATGTGTGTAACTGCGGTATACCGCGGCTCGCAACTCCGAAACGCGTTGACTGAGGAGGAGCGACGAAGGAGGTTAGTCCCGCGCGGCTGGACCTGGACCGGCGCGGCGGACCGATATCTACTTGGCACTATCTCCTTAAACGGAGGAAACGCACACGCGTGCACGCGAGAATTGGCGCGGCGGCGAACCGATACACGCGACGAGCGCGATTTCGATCTCACTTTCGATCCGCGCGATCGTATAGATCCGCCGCGCCGCCACCTCGCGATAGCCGATGTGCTACTTTACGTAGCCGAGTCGGCTTTAATGGGCCGAGGAATGATGAGATATGTGAAAATTCACTCGTTATATTTAGCTTTGGATATTTAATTAAGATTTATTGAGAATATAATTAAATGATACGTGTGTACAATGTATATATGTATGTATACAGGGTGTCCCAAAATTCGCGCATTCAGAATACAGAACATGATACTTTATAAACAAACAACTTTTTCTTTTAGCAATCCAAAATTACATCCGATAAATAATTTTTGCGTTTACTCGTATAACTTCAACCTGTTCTGCAAAAACTACTTGTAAGATGTAATTTTACAAAAAAAAAAGTTAAACTGACTAAAATAATGGTTCACAAGCTCAAAGAAAATCATGAAAGCCTTTCAATGAAAATTTTGAAAATTTTATTAGGAGACAATTGTGCGCTTCGACACTCGCAAAATGGTACCTATATTATAGTAACATAAATTTACGGTTTCGAAGAAGAAAAAGAGGCGAGCTTCTTAAGAGACAAGAGATGCTTTATAGTATCTTGGATAATTGATCAATTCGCATGTATTCGTGTATAATACATATAAACGACAATGCACACAAGCCCTGAAAAAAAGTAATTATGACAACTTGCAGTTATTTAGCAAATCTCTCGTGGGTGAACATGACATATTGCAAGAGAACTTGCTAATATCGCGTGACAAGTACGTGGTATCGCTTGCAAGCGCGCGCGACTCGTTCGGATCGCTCGTATTCGCGGTTCAATCAACAATCAAGCCAGAACACGGCGCAAATAATCGGTTTCGCTTACGGACGAGGCGGCGCGGCAGACCTCTCCTGTCGCCGCACCGTATCGGTGCACCCCTACCGTACGTACCTATACCTATATCTCCTCAAGTAAATATAAATAATAATACGAGAGTCGATCGGTCGCCGAGCCGAAGTAATGGGAGCTCGAAGCAGGAAATAAAACCTGATTCACTTTTAATCGCCCCCGTATGCTCGTGGGTATGACCGGTGTGACATAAATGAAGCATATCTTTGCTTTTAAACGAGCAGAGGAGAAGGCTTCTTTTCCTATTTTTGTTTTCTGTTTAATGTTTTCCTCTCAAGTGACTCTCTTTGCTTTTTCTTCTTCGCAACAAGTGAAAAATTTCAAATTCCCCTTAATTTTACGCAAAAAACAGTTTTGCATCATCTGCATACTTGAGATTTCCATGTAATTACTTTGACAATCCAACAAAATAATTATTTTCGGATTTGTATTTAGCTAAATCTTTAGATATTTGAGCAAAATCGTTCTTTTCGCGTTGCATCATTGTAACTCCGTGTATATAAATTATATTCTTCGTTTTCATTTCAAATTATATTTAACTTTATTTTATCGAATATTATCAATTGCTTCGCAATCGTTATTCTGAAAGAACTGATCTATCTTATCAGATGGATGAAAATATAGTGTAATAAATTTTATCTTTATTCTCTGTTCTCATTCTCGCTTGCGACGAAAAATGTCATTCATCTTGAGTCTGTTGAATCGCGTCAGCGTTTACGTTTTCCTGATGAGCGCCTGTTTTCGGTCACCTTGGACTTTGAACATGGATGACGCAAATATAAGTTAAAAAACAATCAAACAGAAATAATGGCGGACACAAGTGCGGTAGGTCAGCGAGGTAATGACCGCCGTACAAATTTTGAACAAAAACACAAACAGCAGTCACTTCGAAATGAGCTTCGTGTCGTTTGAATAACACGACAATATAATTTTCTTTCGATCATACATAAGTTTGCAATTCACATAAGTCACAAAAGTATGCGAGATAGACTTTTTAAAGTAAATGTATATGCTCATATTTTTTCGGTCATTTTCTAAAGATTATAAAGTTTCGTGAAGCAATTTCTTCTTACGCAGGATCTACAATAGAAGTTGTATGACGTAGGTCGTTAGTTTTAAGTCGTAGAAAATTAACCAATGACAGTCCAATATGAGAAGAATAACCTACTAAAATTGAATAAATTTTCTACGACTTAAAATCGTACGACCCAACTGATTTCTACGATTTCTATTGTAGACCCCATATTAACATTCTTGCGACTGTTGACGTTCCTTTGTTTTTAAAAGTCGATAGCGTCGGACGTAGCTAAAGCTGCAATGATTACGTTGCTTGTGGGCGTTCCTCATCCTGCTATGGTGCTACGGTACCAGCAAAGGATAATAAGGATTACAATATTTTTCACGTCTCGATGCGATACTGGAGAGTAAAATAAACTTCTTGTATTATTTTATTTTGCGATTCGAAGACGAGAAATCTCCAGTGAGATCTCTCCGCGGCGCGGCGCGATGAATTTTCGCCTTCTCTTTATACTTTCCTTTTCGTAGCTAAAGCTAAAGCGCCAGCGCAGCACAGAGCGTGCTAATAAACTTCGCCCTGCTCTACTCTGCTCCAGTCGGTTTCCTCTTTGCCGCGCCAATCCTTTCCGGGCTCGCCTTTCTTTGTCCGCTTTTGCTGTGTATCCTTACTCGCGTGTTGCACCAGGTCTAGAGCTATCTCTCCCGGCTTGACTCGCGGCGCGGCGCGGCGCGGCGCGGTACGTTCGCGAGAGCGACTGCAGTTGCAGTTGCACGCTCGGTGGGGGTACGTAGGCCTTGGGAGAGTTCGCTGCACCTCCCGTCCGTCCGTCTGTTCTGTCCGCGTCCTGCCTCTTCCCTTCTCCCGCCTCTGTCCACCTTCTTTCTTCCTCCTCCTCCACGTCCTTTCTCCTCATCCTCGCGCTCGTCGACGACTACTTCCCCTTTCCAAGTCGCCAGCCGAGACGCGCTACATGCAAGCCGCTGCTAGCTTAGCACATAGACACACCGACACACGTGGCCGCGAGTATGTGCATCCGCGTGTATGCGTGCCGCACGAAACTGTGTGTGCATGTCGGTGTCTCTTCGCCTCGCGCGTCTCCTCCTGTCCCTCTTGGAGAAAAAGGAGATACGACACGATCTTTGGGCAGTGCGACTCTCCGCACGATGTGCGTTTCTCGAAGAGACGATGAATTCCTTGTCGGGAATGTAGAATTAGCGTAATTGTGGCGTTGGCTGGTAGCTTCCTTTGGAAATCTCGAATCGTACGTTGCTGCGGTTTTGTTACAGTTTGTAACTATAATAAAACAATGACTGGGTCTACATTGATGACGCGGTCGCGTTCAAGGACAAGCGCGCATGTAAGACTTTAACTTTTAACTTTTAGACACGAAACTTTGTGGTGAAAAATAATAAGCGCGATCGTTTATATGAAATTCAGGGAGAGAATAAGAAACGCGGGATTGAGAGACCGCTGAAACAGATTTGAACAATTAAATATCATGCTACGGAAAGCTTCCAGCGTTTTTTGTGCTTATCAGGAGAGGAACGTTGAGTCTATTGAATCTTGAAAAACAAGACGACAGAATGCTGACAACTTTCCATTGGCATCTAAATATTATAAATTGCCGGTGCGAGTCTTCACACCGATGTTTTCGAAGCGAAGAGCCGTTTGCTTCACTGTTTGCTTATCCGTGTGATTCGATAATCCTCCAGTAGATAGTAACTTCGAATCGAAAGGCGAGATTCGACGTCTCGTGCCGACGAATAGGGAGAACTAAAGTGCAACCATGTTGCGTACCGGGTTGCGTTGCAGCTGTGCATGTCGGTGGAGCTCTGTGAGCCAAGCCAAGCTGGGGGTGTACAGTCAAGTCAACGCGGCTAACTCTCTCCGGTAGACAAAATAAACGTGTTTCGACGGTGTCCGCGTTGCGTTTCGCGCTTGCGATCGATGCTGACCCGATCGATCCCGCATTCGATAGAAACAGAGCGCACGCCGAAAAAGAGTAATTCGGCAAAGTGAGCAAGTCGAGCGAGATCGACGATTTCGATACGTGAACGCGTCGACACGCGCAATAAAATTCAATCGGGAAATACTCTCGCGCTTCTATACCAATTAATGTCAATTAAGAGTTATATTTGGGAAGGAAATGAAAGTGGCCGAAATTTCCCGTTCTTTCTTAATAAATTAAAATCATATGAATAGAAAGCAAATGAAAATGTAATTTTATGTATGTATAATTTATAAATGGAGGGATATGTATATAATTATATTTCATAGAGAAATCATTATATGAAAAATAGAATGTAAGTTTTAGGATTCAATGTGAATGTTGGAAATAAAATTCTTGAAATGGAATTATAATTTAAGAAAAAATCTATTAGACTCTAATTAATCTTTGAATAAATTAATTTAATTAAAGGACATTTTCGGATAATAGCTCCCATTTGGAAATATATATTTGGAACGCTTTAATTTTCGATGTGATCGGTATTTAAGATATCTTCTTACTTGCATTTAGCATAATAATCGACTTTAGTCAATGCAAGTAAGAATTATAAATAATACAGTATAAATAATTCGGTATAGATATTAAAAATTTTCTCTCTTTTAAAGAATATATTTTTCTTTTAGACATTAAAGAAATTATTAAACTATGAAATAACATAAAATAGTATATAATATTGCATAACTATTATATATAACAGTTCGATACAAATTGAATGCGAGTAACGATGACAACGTAACAATATCGATTTCTGCAAGACTATTTCGATCGAAATCAAAAGCAATATTAAAATTTGCAGCTTTGGTCGACAAGAAAAGCTCGATTTTAGTTTGATTCCAGAAAATTCGTTGTTAAAATTAAACATGTGACCGAACCGAGGTATCCCTTATAGTGTTTTCTAACCGAGACGGATCTCGCGCGATGACACGGTCAATCCCGACCGCTAATCAACCGACCGAAGACGAGAATGTAAGAGTACAGCGTAACCGAGCGAAAGAATTGCAAAAGGCATATTTAGCAACATGCACCAAGAAGGTAAAGGAGGAGGAGGAGGCCCTCCGGTCGTTCCAGCCGTGTGCGACCGAGCACATTGTAGACACAATAAAGGGGAACGTTTTAAACAATAACCTCGCGGCCGGACGTGCGTCCGAAGCGTGCGTGCGTGCGTGCCTGCCTGCCTGCCTGCCTGCGTGAATGTTCTCTTGTATGTGTTGGTCTCGCTAGAATACGGATCGCGGACCTTGGAAGCCGTTCGTAGCGGATCGAGAGAATCTTTCCGGTTTTCGCGGACGTGAGCTGCGCGAGGGGATTCTTCTTCTTCTTCTCTTACTAACTCTTACTTCGCCGTTCTATCCTTCCTTCTTCTTCTGAATCGTCCCTCTTCCTTCTCCATTATCGCTTCTCTCTCTTCTTCTTCTTCTTCTTCTTCTTCTTCTCCTTCTTCTTCTTCTTCTTCTTCTTCTTCTTCTTCTTCTTCTTCTTCTTCTTCTTCTTCTCCTTCTTCGACGTATGTCCTTGGAAAGTCGCATGCACTGGGACTACTTCACGGTTTCTGGCACCTCCTCGTGACTGTTCGTCGAACACGCGCCACGCTTCGCAGGTCTTATCCATGCGACTACCATCGAGGATTCACGGATTCCTGTGACAATCATCGCGCGTTGACCAAGAATGATGATGATGGACGTGAAAGACTGCTTTAATTATATCTAAATTGTGACAACTCATTTATAAAGAGAGTATGCTCTTGTCAACGAAAAATAGATTTTGCAATGTATCTTGTATCTAGCTTTAGAATTACTATGTGACTATGATCACGTATTGATATGACACGGAAAGAACGAGATTGCTCAAGTATTTAATTTAGCTAGAAAATTTAGCAAATCTGAAAAGAAGTTTGGATCATCAAAGTGTTTAAAAGAAACTCAAGTATGATGAGATCAATGCTGTGAAAAGTTTTAGTATTCTATTGTAATAATCAGTTTGAGTGTCTTGCATAACTATTTTGACGGTACAATAAAATTATTTTCAGGTTATTTCTATATTTAGCTAAATTCTTAGATACTTCCGTAAACCCGCTCTTTTCGTGTATTCGATTAAAGTGTCTCAAAAAATAACTTTACGTTTGCACAAAAATCCGAGAAGAAGATGAATAATCTTTATGTTTATGGAGAAAGAGAAGAGATAACTCATAAATGTTGTCATGTATGACGCTTGCAACCCTACAATATTTTTTTTTTTTTTTATATAAAAAGATAGCTGTGGTAGGAAAATTTTCTGGTTATTGTTATGTAAAACACAGAAGCGATTTCGCCACGACTTTTCTTTTTCTCGCTCGGTACTCCGGGCGATTTTCGCAGCGAAGAGGAAGACGAGCGATGCGCGCAAGTGCGCGCCTTGGATGTGCGCACCCTCGTGTCCTTGACGAGTCTCGATCGCGAGAGGAGATTTCTTCACAAGTTTCTGGCACCTCCGGGCTCATCCACCGCGCGCACTCTCACTACTGCTTCCGATGTTAATCTCAGGATGTTTAAACTTAACAAGGCATTGATATTTCTTTTAAATCAATTCATAATAATTAGGTTCTTAATAATAGGACTCTAGTTAGTAGTCAAGACAGAAAGGTTTTGACCATGATTAATACAAATCGAAATGCTTGCTAGTCTTGTAATCTTGCTGTTCAAATTTATTATACGATTACTATAGATATCGTTTGGATCAATATAAAAAGCTTTAAGCAATAAAAAACAAAAAGATTATCACGGAAAGAAGACTTTATATTAACAGTGAGATGATTGACACAGTCAAATATAAAGAAAAAGTTTTTAAATAAACAAGGTTAAAGCAATTAATGTGCATATGAAAATCTGTGTGGATGATAAATTAGTATAAAATCATTGTAGAGAAAATTATAAATTATAAATTGATCTTTCATAGTGTTTTCTCGGTGCCAATATACTCAGATGAAATAGTCATGGAAGTGCTTCAAATCTTTAATAATCTATAGAGAAATCTTTAACTTACCCTTTTGCTCTGCATCATCAAATGACGAGAGGCAGAAAAAGGACTTGTAGAAGAGGAAATCATCCGCGTCGGGGAGAAACGTGTCGAGGAAAAGTGCGCGTTAGTCTCGGCCTGAATCACCAGTTAATATCTCTTCCTCCTCTCTTTTCACCTTCCCGCAAGAATGGTGAAAAATTAAAGGCGCTTCCATGCCGACGAAGCTAACGAATCACGCAATATTTAGAGAAACTAAACTCTCAGTGCGTTGTTTTCGATGCCTGTTAATTTTTAATCATAGAAATCATAGATAACGAGCAATTGTCCTAACGGATTTATCCAATATGACACTTTTAAATTAATATTTTTGATGTCTCTAGTATCAATTAAATAATCAATAATTATTGAAATTGCATTATTATTCGTGTATCTAACCTAATCTAATCGAAATTGTGACATTTGATTTAATTCATATTATTGCAATGATAATGCTTGAATGAATAATTAGATTTTATTTATTAGAATTTAAAATAAAAAAAAACATTTCAACTTTTCTAAATATACTATATAATAACAATGAGAAACTACAAGTAGCTTAAATTTTTAAAGTAATTTAAGTTGTGGAAATTGCAATTATTTTTTTCAATTTTCTTAATATTTATTGATGAATGATTATGATTTATTGAATTCACTGATTATTTTGCGTAATCAATGGTTAATATATAATAAATTGCGAGATTCATTTTGAAAGGTACGCAAGCAATTTGTATCGCAGTAGTTAGATTTTTTTTTTTTTTTTTTTTCAAATTACATCCTCTCGTGTGTGGCGAGAGTGGCTGCAATTATCGAGAGGCGCGTGCACGTTTTGTGTTAATTCTTTCTGGTAATAAGCCGTTTAATCGAATCGCCACACCAGATATTAATTAACGGGGTTGCGGAGAAGGTGCAGATTGACGGAGAAAAGAACGAGTCGAGATGCACTTTCTTCGGCGGTGCACGCGCACTATTTCGCGGCATCGTTAGTTATAATGTAACAAAGTATCTTTCTCCATCGCCATGTGCAATTTACCATCTCATGCCCATGAAAGTCTGTAATAAGTACAGATTTTTTTCTGAAAATTTCGCGCGACGCCTTGCACCTTGCTCTTGCAGAATTTTCTGCCAGAATTTTAACATTTTAAGCATTTTTGTTATATCAATATTCTATAACTAACAATTTTTTACATATGAAATAAAAGAGGACTTTAGCGAGATATAGAGAAGTTACGAAAAAATACAAGAAAGAAATTTTAATTTTAAAAGAACTTTGAGCTATTAATTATATTTTTTTTTCTATTTTACGTCATCATTAATACGTCATTCAATCATACGATATTACTTACGAAGATAAATAGTAAATAAACGAAAGTTTTCTGCGATTCGAAAACAGTATTATGAGGAAGCTCATCTTCGATATCGGCAAGCGAGACAAGAAGATTGAGATGACAATTGGAAAGGTTGACGGCGCTCGATGTAGAAAGTCGAAGAAAGAGAACGTGACGCTTACATGCAGAAAATTGAACGGCAAGTGATTATCATTTACTATATCACGATTGCGATAAATAATTAGCGGATGCATTACCATATATGTATATGCGTCTCCGTATGTAATCCATATATATAATTATCCTTAGTTGATCATCAAGAGATTATTGATAAATAAATAGATCACTAATTATATAATACAAATAATTAAATAAATAAATGAATAAATAAATTAATAAAGTCGTAGTATAGAAAAGAGCATGGAGGTAGTAAAGATAGTAAAGATATAAATGAAGAAATGAAAAGTAAAGTGGAATCTGAATTTACATCTATTTAATAGTTATGACTTTGTCATCTTTGAAAAAAAAAAGAATAGAAAAGTCGATGCGTGCGAGTTATATTTTGAGAAGCAATTAATATTGTTAATTTGATTAGATCTTTTTATATAAAAATGTCTATTAATTTAGATATATATGAGCAGCGCGAATTATACATAATTGATTCGTTTGCGAAGAGATTTCAGAGAGAAATACATCTACAAACAGATAGTAGATACACCTGTTGCACTAGTTAACTTCGTGGAGAGATATTCTCTTATGTGCCAATTGACCGGAAAGAATTAAACCAGTTGGACCAGCACGCCACAAAGCCTTTTAACACGCAGACCGTCATATCCTTTGTCGTAATTACGGTATGACCTTATCGCTTCTCGTTGGACGCTTTTTGAGACTGATGAAGATACCGTCGTAAAGTTTTTAGGTCACTCGGTCATATATTACCGAATTAGCTGGCGAAAAATAAATGTGACCATTCTTCCGTGGCGTTTTATTAAAGCCGAGCTTACTATCGACGAATGTATGACAGATGTTCCATAGTGAAGAGAATCATCATTCGGAGAAATAATTTTAAGTTTCATTACCAATATTTTTAAGCAACACTATGTAACTCTGTTTCGATATGTCCTTTGAAATGGAAATCTTCTTATTGTAAAGGTAAACAGAAAAAGTTATAATTGACATACTATTAAAAAAAATTGTTTCAAATTATCATTACGTTTTGTATATTACTTTTGTCAAAATAATCTTCAAAATTTAATAGCATCATATTTATCAGATGATATTTTTGGAGGATTTGAAATAATTACCTATATACATATATTCATAAATTCCAAGAAATGTAGATAAATGTTAATAAAATATTTTTAATATTTTAATAAAATTATATATCCTCTTTTCTTCTAATCAAATATCATATCTAATCGAATTTCTATTGATTAGTCATTTTTATTATTTGTGGAGCAA
>NW_017259305.1:1262216-1266670 GCF_001594045.1 Atta colombica | reverse complement strand
TATATATATATATATATATAAAATACAATTACAGAGTATAAAAAGTTTATTGAAACTATAAAGAGAATAAGAGAATTATGATTTATTATTAAATGAGTCGCATTTGATGAATACGTCGTAACGAATCTAATGACGGATTAGAAATCGCGGTTTTCCTGGATCGGACGTTGTTTCGAGATCGGCGAGAGTTACGAGATTTTCTCTCCCAGGTCGGCAGCGTAGGCCGTTTTTGCGCTAAAATAACTCGGTGCTGGTCCCCCGTCGACGTGGTGTGGCTCTGCCGGCTGCCCCCTTGCGATGGAACGACAAATCGAGGATAGTAACATCAGTTTCTACATCCATACGGAACCTTTTAATGCAGATGTCTCCATCTTAGTGCGAGACTTTTGCTTTGCATCACGATAAGTCGTCGCAAATATTTTACTATTTTGAGTCTCCGTTGTCAATGATTGCGCAAAATGAAATGTATAAAGTTTTATAATTTACTTACTTTTAAAATGTAAAAATTATTGTGATGTTATACGGCTAATAGAAAGATGACATATCACGAATTGTAAGATATTTACAATCGTATCGAAAACATCGAAAGGATTTCGACAACGCACTTGGAACTAGCATTCGATCGATCGATCCTTAAAAGCGATTCGTCACAGGCTTTCGCATAAATATGGCATTTAACACACTCGCTACATCGCGCCATGTTGTGCAAGCCGCGATAAAACTTTCAGGCTATTTGTCGTGTCCGGTACGACATGGTTCGATCGATGAGTTCATCCTCTAAGGAAAACGCCGTGACGGCACGATCGCCAACACGCATATCGGAAAATATCACTTGCTCTTTCCTTCTCTTTCTCTCCATTGTGGAACAGAATTTCTCGATACGATACAGTGTTTTAGGTTGAACACAATCAAACACATCTAATAATTTCTAACCTTCTTACGTCAATTGATATTAAACATTCAGAGAAAGTAATACGTATTTATCAGTAGATGTTGTGTTTATATAGCGCAATATAAGATTTTTTTGGAATCGGTACATAAATATTTATTTAAAAAAGATTTATTACAATATGTATTTATTTTGAATTAAGTATTACTCGATTAAATAAAAATTAATAATGAAATAAATGAAATAATGAAATAATGAAATAAAACTTCCGAAACTTAAAATGAAAAAAACAATTACAGTAAGAATTATTGACAATAAATATATAATTTAATAAGATTTATAATTTTATAGACGTTTCGACTATATTTTTAGCTATTTTTAACATGTTACAATATAGAGTCTAACGCACAAAAGCTGCAGTCCCTCTGCGAGAATGCCAATCACAGTCTCACGTATCAAATTAAATTTTTTCTAACTTTTATAAAAAAAAGGGAATTCCTATACTTCAACATGCAGTCGATTGTATTAACAAACTTTTTTGTTTTATATTTCAATGTTAAATTAATATTAATAATTTTATATCCATTGTAATAGTTTAAAATCAACTTTTCTTTTTTAAATTTATTTTAATATATGCAATTAAAAATTTTTATTTCAGAAATTTACCGTTCCTCTAATGCTTTTTGTTGCCACGGACATTTACTTATCAATCGTTGTACTTTTCCCGGGATACGAAATTTTTCTTAAATTCTGAACGAATTATAATGTTACAGAAAAGATAAGATACAAAATTATATCCAAAAATTACTTAAAAGTAAATTAAATTAATCGAAAAAAAATTAAATTATATGGAAACATGTAGTCCTTGTTGCATTTTCATTGCATACACAATTAAATATCTTAATTATTTCCGCTTGCAATATTCAAATCTGAATCTGTTACAGAATTATATCGATTTTCTATTCTATTCTATTATATTAAGTCTCGACAATTGATTGGATTATTATCTATTCTTTCTATTTTGAATTCACTTACTTTCATTTAATCGCTGAATGTGATTTCTTTAATATTCAGTTCTCGATCGAGGCATCTAAATTTTAATGTCATTCATTCGTCCGTTTTTTTTTTCTTTTTTCTTTCACAAGAGCTAGATTGCCACTCTGACAAGAACTCGTTTAGATGCCGTGCGACGTCATAGACGGCATCGTGACAAAGAGCAGCGTTCTCGTCAAGGAAATCCTTTTGAGAATGACGCGACACGTTCTGAGAATCGGGCGCTGGCTTCGTTGTCCTCTGGCTACGCCTCCGGCAATGGAGCCTTGCACTCCATCAGACCAATAATTCGCGGTCTATCGCGATCTATTGAATACACCGCCGTGCGCACTGCACTGCAGGATCTAGGCCCCGGGTCCCTGTATAGGAATCTGCGCACGCACGTGGATATACGAGACCTTGGTGTCGCTTGGAGAGCGAGAGATGATCGACTGATAAGCGACCGCCGATAATCCGAACGATTTATACTATCGGCGATGCGCAAAAGTTCACCCCGCGAGAAACCACGCAGCCGATTTATACGTGCATTTGATAGAACTACTACTCTATAGAACGTTCTTATACGTATAATTTTATTGATCGAATGTTTATTTCAAGAAATATTTTCTTATGAAAAGTATAAATTTGAAAAATTAACGGAAGATTTATACCTTTCCAAGTAGCACACAGCGCTTACAAAGCGTTAACAAAGCGCTAAAAAAGCGTAAGTAATTTTTTAATACTTTTTTAATACTTTGCAAGCGCTTTGCTGCTGTGCTACTTGGATTTAATTCCAACTACAATTATATTGCACGTAAAAATTATTCCAAGAATCTTCGCTGAGGCAATATTTTTCGCAATAAAATTATTTACAGGTTTCAAGATGCTTATCAGCATCAATAGAGTGTTAAAATCATTCTAAGATATCTATGGGTATCAATATTATTATTGCTTGTTAATTTAATTTGTTTTACTACTTGATATTATTACTTGAGTTTTGTTAAGATTGCATTTCAAAATTGAAAATTAAATTCGGGACGTAATTTGCAGCTTCACCGTTTAGAGCCTTTATTTCCTACTTGTTGTATATTCATACTACGGTCTCATCTCAATAGGTACTTGTTTAATATGCCAAGAATTTATTGACATTGCGATCTTACATGAAACGTGAATATTATACAGATTTTCAACCGGTATACAATTGTGTGTCGCAAGAAATTTTAAAGAAGCAATAAAGAAGCGAAAATTAAAAAATAAATAAAAACGTGAGTAAGGTATAGTAAAAGATATTTTTAAAAATGTGAAAATTATCAATATTATATTCATTTGTTGTGTTTATTCTCATTTTATCAGTGATATTATAGTAATATAATATTAAAAATCACTTTTTAAAGCAATAAAATAAAAACTAAAACCTTTAGAATTGCTTGTGTCTTGATTGCATGATTTTTGAATGTCGTGTTAGTAGTATATCTGATAAAAAATATATGCAGAAGCGTTCACCTAATGATATATCTCGACAAATTTTACCTATTTAATGTGCGGCGAATTTGAAAACGTTGAAACAGAGTGACAATAACATGACAAAAGCATTCGTGGAAGGCTATCGATGCCTCGATATCGGATTAAACTCCTAATTAAACTCAATTCGAGACACACGTTTGTATTCTATTATCCTATTCGCGATCGAACGAATGAATTTATCGCTCCTGCACTGGAAAGGATTATTTTCTGCAATACTTCGCGCCTACGCTCGGCCGCTTTTTTCCGGAATGAAAGCGAGTCGTTGTGACATGGACGGGACTACGGGAGTCCGATCGACCGATCGACCGAGGCGAGGCATTACGAAATGTCACTGCGTCGAAATTCGACTGGCATATCTCCGTTGCACCATGCAGTGTACACGCGGTACAGCACCTGTGTTTATTGCGGCCGCGGCCGGATTGGAAGAGTTCCTTCCCCGGCGCGGCACGGCGACCTCGCCACGCACGTTCACCCATACCGCGTGGCGCACCGCGCTCGCAATGCTCGCACTCGCATTCCCGTGCTCTCCTCTTCCTGCCGAGTTGCGACGCTGCGAGCTGCGAGCTGCGACGGGCCGCGCTCGCGCTCTCACTCTCCGCGATAGGCGGAAACAATGTCAGGGGCTCGCGCGCGACTGCGAACTTCGAAGTGCGTGCCGGATTGTTGCGAACTTTCTGCCTCTGCGAACGACTACGGCGACGCTACGCAACGTTCGCGAGCTACGCGCTGCCTACACGGAGATGCTTTGCGCGAAAATAGACTGCGCTCGATCACATTTTGAAGTATTTATGTGCCGAGACGACCAATTTTTTTATATAAAGCGTATCGTGACGTACAGAGCTCATTGCAGAGTTTTTCGACCAACTCGACTAACTTGAAGTCGTTTCCTTGGCGAATTTATAACAAGACTACATCTTTACAATTTTCTAATTGAGAAAATCTTAGTAACTTAAACTAGGACTTTAGTAATTAATCTTTAAGTATAGATAAGAGTAGAAAATATACAGAA
>NW_017259305.1:1251286-1262116 GCF_001594045.1 Atta colombica | reverse complement strand
TATTATTGATAAAGGAAAATAAAAATATTAAAGACTTTAAGACTTTTAAATAATATTTTTTTATATTTCTTTTCCAGGTTTTTAAGATAACTTATGCGTAGAGTGCGTAATATTTTTAATAAAATAGATATACGTATACTTACTAGTAGAATAACTAACTAGATATACTTACTCCATGATATTTTCCGATCAGGATTATATAATATACCTATAATGAATTCGTACTCCTACAATATTACTCTAAATGGAATTATTAGATAGCTTATAAAAGATATAATAATATTATTTAGAGCATTTTATTGTAGGAATATAACTTCTCATGATAAATAGACTTTTATGAACCTTTTAAAATTGTTGATACTTAATTTTTACTGCTAATTGTTATCAATTATATTCGAATATAAAAATAAAGTTTTCAAAATTTGTAACATGTACATATTTCAATTTAAAATAATATAGATATATTTTTACATATGATTACATTTGTATATGTTGCATGAGAACTATTGTATTTGTTGCAATTGATATACTAGATATATATTTAATTACAATCTCTTATTTTATTCTAATATTTTACGCGCCAGATGATTTTACCTCGTAGAACATAAGCGTCTCCGTTATTAGTCTCACTTGTTTTATTCGAACTTATTTCGAGATACAAAACTACTCGTATTTCTCGACGTCGACGATCGAAGGTTAATGTCACGCAAGGCATGGGTGCGTCAGCACCCAGCCGAGTTTGTGCGTCCTATCCCAATAGACGGAAAAATAGCTTTCCCTTGCGATGACGATAGAGAACCGAAAGAGTAAACGAGGAAAAAAGGGGGGAGGGAGAGAGAGAGAGAGAGAGAGAGAGAGAGAGAGAGAGAGAGGCATTTATTATTAGAGGTCGAACCGCGCTGTCGGCGTCGGCGTCGGCGTCGACGTCGGCGTCGACAGCGCGGGCGTTGCGCAGGGAGGGCGTCACGGGATCTGACATTGCGGTAGGCTACGCATCCACGCATATCCCGCGCAATGTGTCGCGCGCGGCAGACGTCAGACGTGTAATGGTATAATATACCTATAATATACATCGCGCCGGCGTATATACATGCGAGCGTCGTCGCGCCTCATCGCCGACTGCAACCGACTGATGCCTCTTCTTCGTGAGCGTCGAACGGACGAACCGAGCGGCTCCGAAGCTAAACGGCGAAGACGACCGAGCG
This sequence comes from Atta colombica, assembly GCF_001594045.1. Classification (NCBI taxonomy): domain Eukaryota; kingdom Metazoa; phylum Arthropoda; class Insecta; order Hymenoptera; family Formicidae; genus Atta; species Atta colombica. The sequence goes on along the minus strand of NW_017259305.1, from coordinate 1,260,911 downwards.
GCGGTACGCTTAGGCGCGAGTGACGTGCGCGGTACGCGAGCGAGAGGCCGAGAGCCCGAGTTCGGCGGTGGAGTGGAGTGGAGTCGGCTGTCGGAGTGTGAGAGTCTGGAGAGTGAACGAGACTCTGGACTAGCGGGCTACCCCGGTTCCGAGTCAGTCAGTGTGCCACCGGCGACCGTAGCCAGCCACGGTGCAGGCGAACGCGGTTACGCTCCACGCCAGGTCAATCGCGTCATCGCTTCAATCTCTTTCCCCTTTCTTCTTTCTTCGTATCATCTTCTCCCCTTTTTCGAGGGACAACGATAACGGATACGTCTACGACAGAATCGGAGACAAAGTGATACACTGATACCGCGTGATAGTAGCACAAGTATCGTTTGCGGATAGTAGTGGAATACGTGGATCAAGCCGACGAATTACCAAGTGAACGATCTCCTCTTTTGCGCGCGACCGTGAAACAATTTTTTTTTTTCCCTCCAACCAGTCGACCGTCGAGCTGGCATCAGCTCCGTCGGCTCATGCTGAACGTTCCGCGAAAGAGGTGAGAGTTTGACAGCGAACGGATTGAGCTATTGGAAACGTGCCTCTCTTTATATTTTGGTACACGGAAAAGGCCGTGGAATTCGGATCTCTTTCCCGCCGCGAACATCTAGACCTCCGTCCTATTTCCTTCGCGCAATCTTTATTCAAATACATTCTTCTTTCAAGAATCACCAGGCCGCTTTGTTGACTGGCACTTTGGGCACTTTTGTGAAGCAAAAACTTTTGTGTCAGATATTAAACTGATTAAGATCCTAGATTCGTTTATCTCTGTCGTCGGTCTCTACCTCGTTCTACTTACGTTCCTCGGGTTTCGCCATCACCGCGACGCGATCAAGATAATCCGAATGGTAAGCGGAAGTGTAACGCGCGAAAAGTAAACGCGCCCCGTGCCGGTCATTATTGCGCTCGTTTTCCGGTTTTCCGGGAGTGAGAAGAGTAGAGGACAAACACCTCCTGAGAAAGGAGGAGGTTCGAGGCCCGTTTCGAAGGACATTTGTTGTGCGCGCCTGCGCCACCCAAGCGAGCGGGCGGACGGGGGACCCCCGCCAAGTGCAATGTCGAATTTTTTATAAAATTCGAGACAAGTGCGCCGTTCGGGATTACCGAGCAAGGATAAGGAATCCCGCATCAAGTGTCCTGGTAGTGCAAAGGGTGGAGGTGGTGGAGGATCCGTCGATCTCCGAAGGGATCTCTCGGAAAGCGAGAAGAAGAGGGTGAGAGAAGGGAGAGAACGCTGCTTGTTCGCGCCGAGCGAGACCGAAAGAGAGGGTAACCAGGGTAACCATGCTCGAGGATCAACCGTTGGATCTGAGCGTACGCGTCGGCGATTACGCGGAGCTCAGCAGGGAGGACAAGGACGAGCAGGAACAGCGGGAGCGCGAGCGTAAGGATTTGCCTGTCGACGACTATGGGAACGAGGCGGCCGCACTTAGGCTGCGAGGATGCTTCGCCACCGCGTCCGAATATAGCCAGGAACGAGAGGATCGGACTTGCTCCGAAGACTCCGACGACTCTTGCTCCGATAACAATCAACAAATAAAGGACGGCGGTGGCGGCGGCACGAGGTCGCGGTCCAGGCCGCCCGGCACCAAACCCTATAAGAAGAACCTCATGAGACGATACCGTGAGTCAGTTGTGATGATCTCAATCGATCTAGATTTGACCGATATTTTCCCGTCCTCACATCCACGTCTCTCTCTCTCTCTCTCTCTCTCTCTCTCTCTCTCTCTCTCTCTCTCTCTCTCTCTATTATTATTATTTATCACCCAACAAAAGTTTTTCTCATGTGTCTCGACAGACAGGAACTTGTCTGGATGTTAAGTGTTATTTTAGGATTTGAACCAAATATATGTTATATTTTTTTCTATCGAAGAAGAAAAAGGAAAAAGGAGAAAGAATAAGAGTAGGATTATTGTTCTCGAAATCTAAAACAGTTTCTAACTTTTCTAGTTTTCCTCCTTCTAATTTTCCGCAAGATGTAACACTTAGGCAAATGAGCTGCTTTGGCTTACTCAGCGATTTGATTTAAAAGTCAAGACTGTTGTGCAATTATTACCTACAATAATATTTTTAGAGTGGACATTTTCATTATACATTAATCAAAATACTATTACATTTCGACACCTATCTGACGGAAACAATTTTCTCACGTTATCATATAAGAGCAACTCATTCGCAACTCATGATTGTTATAATGTGTCATTTCCGCGATAAGGTAACTAATGATAACAACGTATTTTTTATTAATTCACTTTGAATTAAACAAAAAGCGAAGCTGTTTTCAATAAAAATATTTGCTTATTAAATGCGTTTTACATCCTATGAAATACTTGTCTCTCTTTCTCTCTCTTCCTCTTATCGTATTTCCAATAGCGAATTTGACCAATGTGAAAAAAATTATTGTGTCTCTCGCGTATTTTATATCGCGGCGACTTTTCGATCGACGTGCTCGTGCGAGCGTATGATCCGAGGTGCGCACGCATCCGTCGGGCCAGTGCGTAATTTCGGCCGATAAAAATATTACGCAAGTCGAAGGTCATTCCGTGAAGCGGCGACGACGACTGGTAGCAGCGACGAGATATCGTCGACCCGTTTCGCGTAATCTGCTCTGCAATCGTTATCACTTCGCGAGGCTGCTTTTTCTCTCTCTTTTTATTTTTCCTTTCATTCTTTCTCTCTCTCTCTCTCTCTCTCTCTCTCTCTCTCTCTCTCTCTCTCTCTTCTCTCTCATTTTTTCGCGCCTAGATAATACCTTGTGACCTGCCCCAAACTCAACGAAATTGAAGTCTCACGTATCGCTTATGTTATAACACATCTCGACGTTGATCTTTGATAAGTTCTTCCTTTGAGATTTATTACTTTTCGACTCCACCGGATATAACTGTATAAGCAATTTCGGAAAAATATAACCTCAATCTGCATTGTTTCTGAATTTTTTAAGACTTTCTTTAGATTTTTTTATAGCAATAAATCCCACACTTTTCGTCACGTTTCGTCACATTTTAAAACGTCATATAGAAAGGAATGTAACAGTAACGAACAGATGTATATGTCTTTATTGGTAAAAAAGTTATGACATTTAAAGTAAAAGAAAGTTTGAGTATGCCATATTGAGAGATTTTTCAATCTAATTTCTGATTGCTTACATTTTGAAATTGTTATATTATGCTGTAATATTAATATTTTGTCTTATTTTTTTCTACCTCGTATTATATTCTTATTTCATTTCGATTCATTATTAATTTTTGGAAGATAATACACATAAAATAATAGTTTTGTCGATAGATATTTTTAAAATAAAAATATCTAAGAGGATATATACTTTTTAAGTTTATTTTTCAATTTTTAAGTGTCTGTCCACATTCCTAATTTAAATGGTGAATGTTCTCTCAGCGGGATTTTGAGAACCCCAAGATTGTTACATATTCTTTGAGAAAAAAGAAGAAAATAAAAAGAAGAATACAGCTTGTCGGTTAAAGATCCTGACATTATTTATTTATATTTTACAATGATAATCGAGTTTTCAAGAATAATGAGAAAGAAATCTTAACATGCTAACATATTGCTCATATACATAAAAAGGGAAAAAGCAGCTATTTATTTATAAAATATTTCAGGTACAGTTTTGTTTTAATCTTTTGCTTTTTTGTATAAAAATGAAAGTTTTATAGAAAAAAATACCGTTCAGACCTTTTTTAACCCTTTTCCTGAGAAAGGGTTAAATTCAATGAAAATAACGGCACAAAATGAAGTTGTTTAACAATTCAATTTTCCGCTAGTTTTCCGCTAGTTTTTCCGCTTTCATTCCCCCTCTCTCTCTCTCCCCCAATAAACAAACACATACACACACACACACACACACACACACACACACACACACACACACACACCAATAAACACCGAATATTTTGGAACTTCCATAAATCAGGTAATCTTGATTTAAATAAATTTTTGTATTTAATTAATTCGATAATACTCAGCACATCAATTGCTCATCATGCCGTAATTTAATGTGCTCTTCGATTCATTGCATTTCTATTTAATAGACGTTTTTATCCATATCTTTTTATATCGCATACTTTCTATATTAACTTTTTTCCCTAAAATGCTTTATTTCTACAGAAATTTTTTATACATAATTTCGAATCTTAATTAAGTTTTGGTATTTTAAACATATCTAATACATTTGTTTGAAATCATAATTATACACATTTTTTATTTCTATCGTTACAATGTATTTCGAATACAATATATTTGCGACAGTTTTTATGCTGTAATGTCTTTCTTAATTTTGGAAACGTATTTTGTAAACACGAAGAGCAAAGGAAATAATGCTTAAAATGTGTGATAAACATTTCTCGTTTATTATTTGTAAATAGCAAAACTTATTTTTGTTGCTGTTAGATCATTATTTCATTTTTCGTTCGTTTTTATTGTATAATATATTTTTCAAGCCTGTTGATAAGGATAGAAAGATCCGAGGCTTTCTCTGCCTCGGGGCCTTATTTTTGAAAAGTATCGTATACAAAAAACTAAAGAAATGCTATAATATAGCATACTATAGGATTTCCCTAGTTTTTGATATACTCGTATATGATATACTTTTCAAGAATAGGAATCCTGCACACATTTGTTGTACGACAAAAATGCACAAATGAAATAGTATGACTTTCCCTTAAAACATCTAGAGTTGTGGCCGTATGCCTATTATTTATATTTTAAAATATCATTACTCGACATTTCTAGCGGTTCGGAATATTGAAAAAAAATCTCGGGTTTAAAATACTCTTCGCGTCGCGTCGTTCGAATAATCAGTTGCATATTCGATTGTTATGCAAAGTTATGGTTATCTTTAAATGCGTCTCGCTCAAATGTAGGCTTGCCTTTCAAAGATATATCGATTATTGTAATTAAAGTATCGATGCATTCTGCACATCCGAAAACATTATATGTATCTTTGAATCATGCAACCAAAGTGCTGTTTCGTGTAACGCGCGTCAAATGAAGTAAATGGCAGATTACTTGTTTATACTATCTTTTTTTTACATATCAGCTTCTGTTACATATTTTTTATTAAAATCATTGGCATTGCATTATCGAATGAGCTCACATGAGCTTGATTTCTGATCATATCAGCGCTTCCAACAATAACAAAAAGAGAAGCAAGAAAAATAAAATAAATTTCTCAAGGAGCGCTATTTGAAATCATATCTAATTGGATGATGATACATTCAACGTTCTTTGTAAGAGAATTTGACCTTCACAGAGAATGCAAATTAATCGCACGTTAGTCGAGGTCGTCTCGACAGTTTCCGCGAAAGTCATCATGTACTTCCTGCTCCGGTTAACGAATCCGGGTGTTTGAGCGTCCCCTCGATTCGTCGAAATGTAATGGTGTTATCAGATAAAATCGTTATCGCGCGCGTAAAAAGTGTGTAGAGGAAGAAAACGCACAGGGGGGGGGAGGGGGAGAAGGACGGCAGAAATTATTTTATCGCGTTCCAGCGCGGGGTACTCGAGCGATAAGTCGGCCACGTAATCAGATAAAGTGAAATTACGGATCACCACCCAGTGCGAGTTACAAAAGTGCTCAGCATAATAACATTGGTGCGACTACTTTGATTTCGACCGCTTCAGTCGTTAAGGTTTGTTTATATTTTAATTCCAGTTTGTCTATTGTTTTAATATAGCTTCTATTTAATTTATTTTATGAATATTTCTAAAAAATTATTTCAATAACGTAATTAATCGTCGTTAGACTTTTAAAGTATCATATACAATTTTTAAATGCATAATATATTATGATTAATGTAATATATAAAGCATTATAAAGCATTTATAGGATTAAAACAGTATTGCGAATAATGTCAGAAGATAGATAATTTTTGCTTGTTATTATTTTTTGCATTTTAATATCAACTTATCGATATGGATGCACATTAATATCAATTTTCAAATTTCTTGAGAGATCGTCTTAGTACACTGATTGGCTTTGTGTTTATATCTTTATGAACGAATATTGCCAGAAATCTGGCATGCATAGCCGTAGAACCGATTGTCATACTGTTAAGATATAATTGAAATCACGGACAGTAGTCCTTGCAACGCGAGGAAATTCGATATAGAAGGTAAAGGAGGATGAGTAAGGAGGACATGTAATGACAAACGAAGGAAGCGGGAAAGGTAGGGAGTAGAACAAGAGGAAAAGACAATTTCAGTTTTTAAATCACTCGAAGTGAATTCGAGTCAGCCATTCTGTCTTCCCCCCCCCCCTCCCCTTTCCTTCTTTCGGTTCTCTTCCCCTCTTGTCGCGCTTTTCTCTCTTCCTCTCGATCGCGAGAATGCATGAAGAGAAAGACGGATTACTTCCGGCTGCGCTCTTCTCTCGGAACGTACAAGCTACGAGAGCGGCTCGGCGAGTTAATCAGGAAATGAAGACGCTTCGATCGCCTCCCAGGGGAAAAGCAGCGTCTGTCGACCGTAGGGTTAATCAGTGACTGCACGGGATTTAGCTCTATCTCTCTCTCCCTCATCCCCTTTTTCTCTTAGCAGTCTATGGCAGGAGAAAAAAAAAAGAAAACGAGTCCGGACACGCCCTGAAGATCGCCGGATGATGTCGTTAACCTGATAGTCTCGAGAATGCTCTGATGATAGACGCCGTTCGTTTGTCGCCTCATTTTGTAAAACGTGATGAGGATATATTGTCTCTCTCTCTCTCTTTTTTACATAATTAACGTAGCCTTTCTGATAATCGACATTTCTTTAATCTACCCTTCACTATTGTGATCCATTCATTCTAGACAGTAGAGTTTGTACAAAAAAAAATGATTACATCATGTAACATTTTGCGGGTGATACATGAATATCATTTATTTAAGTCTTCGGAGCTAAAGTTTGTAATAGAGTTACCGTCGTTGGGTATCTGTAAAATCCATTTAATTTATGTTAATTAAAAGACACTAATTAATTTCAAGAAACCAAAACGGCATATCTCGTATAAAAAAAGGGAAGGACTAAGTTTAATAAGATTTTCCAAATTTGTTTTATATTTGGACCCACTCAATTATAAATCTTTGTTAAAAATGTCAGTTATTTAACTTTCATTATAACATAAAAAAAATTGAATCATTTGACATTTTTGACAAAGAAATTTATTATATTGACTATCGAGTGAGTTTACCATCATCTTGAGAAGATTAATATGATAAAATTGATGCTTCTGCACCATAATAATCATTTATAGAATATTGTTACCCAAACCAAACATAATACTGAAACAATATCCAATACTCGTTACGATCGGGAATATTATTATTGGAGAACATCCGCGTTCGCCGCCGGCAACTACGGCGAAGACCTGACGGAATGGCCGTCGGCGTTTGTATTTAAATAGCTAATGGTTCGAGGAAGCGCGCGAGCTCATTGTGATTCAGGATATTGGCCCGCCAAGGAAGGAAGGAAGGACTCGCTTCCTGTCTGTATGCACCCTCTTGCGTACACCGCAGCTTGCTCGCTTCGTCGGCTCTTTCCTTCTCCTTTTTGTCTGCTCTACGAATTCCAGACGGTGCGATGGTGCTGTACCGCGCGTCATATCACTCGTATCGCCAAGAAGAGTACACGATTTCTCTCCAGTCTCCTTCGGCGAATCGACCGTCAGTTTCGGTGCGATTCAAGTATCGCTGCGTCTACAAAACAACGCGTCGCGTCGCTTTGCCGTTTCTAGAAAGGATAAATGTGTCCTATATTTGAGCATTGCGAAACTTTCCTCCGTTCATGCCGCGAATGACGTACTCTCGCCGGTATTAAATTCACTTCCTGGAGAGAACTAGTATTAAGAACTTAATACTAGTTTGACGGGACGCACAACGAATTGTATTTACTAGTTATTTAACGTTTTGTTATTTAATAATATTTAAAATTTTTTTTAATAACGTGATACCACGCACTAAGTATTCTTTACATATTAACAAGGAACCTTGCAAAGTGTCAAATTCTTTTATTTTAATGAATTTTGTATATATATATATAGGTTACTACACATACACATATATATATATATAGGTTACTAAATAGATGACTTTAGTTTTAAAGGTTGAAATCACCTTTCATGTGTAAAGCTGTTTTCAGTTTTTTTTGTTTTATATTTCAAGCTGTCAAAAAATGTTTTAAACCTACTTTAAACGATCTATAATACGCGACTAAATTTGGAATAGAATTCTGTTTATAATTTTGCGTGTCGTGTAACACAGAAAACATTCGGAAAAGTAAAATTCACATATATAGAAAATATATATCAGAATACACATTTAAGATATGTGACAAAATTATGTAGATATATAATGTGATTAAGTTGAATTTTATCTTGAATTTAATTGAAATTATTTAGTAGAAATTATAAATTACAAATCTAAAGTGGGCTTTATATAAAAGTTTTACAATAAAATTATTTATACAAATTTTCAAAAAATTTTTTTTAATAATTATTTTAGTGATGTGAATCAATATAGGTAATTTTATTGGAAAATCTTTGTGTGTGTATAAAATGTTTTTTAATATTTGAATAATTTTTGAGGTATAATGAAAAAAGCTGAGAACTTTTCATATATGGAGGAGACTTTATCTTTTAAAATCGTTTTTGGGTCGCAATTGATATTTTCTAAATTCTATCTATTTATTACATATATGTGTGTAATATATAAGTATGTGACATATCTATTTATATAACCTATATATTTAATATTATGGCCGATTTATTTCATTTTTAAAATTTAAAATCAAAATTTGACACTTAATTCACAATGTTCCCTTACAAGTAATTAAATATAAAAGAGATGTTTCCCCGAGATACCCTCGTTTCTAGATTGTTTGCAATGATAACGCAAGATACAAACAACGAGATTGAGATTTGAAAGTCAATGGTTGTGACTTGCGAGATGAAAGTTGGCAGCGTAAAACTAAGAGCTGCATGGAGGCGAATGTGGAAAGTTGAAAATTGAAAGTTGGTGATTTATAATTGGTGGTGCATATGTAGGAAGTTTCATTCACAAATTTGCAGCATTGAATATATTATTTTATCTATTAATTAATTTTTTAAGAGGACGGAGCTCTATTTAAAAAATTTTACAGTTAAGTGAAATTTATTATAAAATAATTTATTGTATTTCTTACCCCTCAAAACATAATACTGTTTCAGCTCCACTACATGGCTATTTTATAATAAACGTAGAGGTTAAAATTCACGTAGATATTTATATTCGATTATTATCCATTGGTGTTTATCTACGTCAATAGAATCTTAATCTAGATAGCAGTATAATTAAGCAGCTTAATTCCGTCACACAATTTTTATAAAAAATAATATACAGCTCTCGAGTCACGAGAAAGTGAGAGATGCGATCAAGAGGGTGTCAATATCGGAGGCTGCGCGGGTCTCAGGTGCGCGCGACCGATTTAAAATTATCCCCGAATGCGTTCGCGAAACTGACCTACATCCGGACCCTCCCGCGGCCGTTCTTCGCTGCACGCTTAATTTCCTTCGCGCCGCCCTCGCCCCTCGGTCGCGGCGAAGAGAAGGAGGAGCTTA
>NW_017259305.1:1248626-1251186 GCF_001594045.1 Atta colombica | reverse complement strand
CTCTCTCTCTCTCTCTCTCTCTCTCTCTCTCTCTCTCTCTCTCTCTCTCTCTCTCTTTCCTGGTGTCATCTCTTTCCTCTGCCGAAAAAAAAAGCTCGTCGATTCCCGTGATTCTCCTGCTTTTTCTCGATACGTACCTATACGTAGTGTAACTCCTAGCTGCGCCTCTGTTCCACTCTTCTTACTTCACTAAGCAGCGCCACCGACCGTTGTCTTTACAACCTCCGCGAAGATTCCTTTTTTTATAGTCTCCAAGGGAAAGGCAATGTCGAGCGCTCCGACGCCTCTTGGCTCTTTTTCTTTCCTCCTTGAAACCAAGAACTTCTTCCTGCGTCTTTGACCAAGAAGAGGGACGATGATCACCCTCGCTCGCCCTTTTCTCGGTCCACCCTTTTACCCTGTAACGGGTAACGGTCTCACGCCTCACGAATTTCCGCTCCGTCCGCTCGGGATGGATCGATTTCCCGCGGCATTTTCCACGCCGATCGGCCCGGAAGAGAGTGTGTCCACGTTCACGAGAATAGGAACGGGTACCGAGATGGAGGGAGTCGCGCCGGGGTCGGGGGACTGTGAGGGGCAGAGGGCGCAGAGGGGCTAGAGGGGCTGAAGGACGACCTGCTGTAGGCGGTCGCAATAGGAAAACTGGGGTAGACTGTCCTTGCGCTCTCGGGTGGTTATTGGAACGTTGGCACGACGACGCTTACCTTCGTCTACCGGGTGTCCCGTTTATATGTGAACCTATGCCGATCTTGGCTCGCATCATCAGCCATGAGAACGCGATATGCAGTTCCACGGGGGAATAAACTAGATAATTACCAATGACAATACGATTTCCATCGCATCCCTCGGGACTAAACACTATTCGATCGAAAAATAATATTATAGACACAGTTTTAAAGCTATTAGTTGATAGCTATTATGTTTTGAATTTTTAATTCTCGAATGGATCTCCAGTATCAGTGCAAAAGTAATGTATACGATAATTTCCGACAACAATTAAATTTTCGTCGTTTCTCTCTATGTATGAATCTTGCCCCGAGTTGTAACAGTTTTACTTCCAAACACCGAAATAAATTCGCGTATTTAAGGATTAAAAGTCACAGTTTAGCGTCGGAGAGATTTATGGTTAAGTTTAAGTCTCGCAGCTTTCAGTTTCCACCCTTCCTGTAAAAAAAAAAAAAATCTTCCGAAAAAAAACAAGGGAAACGTTGAAACATAAACTTTATATTTGTATCTCGAGATGCGAGACGTGCGCCTACATTTCGACCGAGCGAAACTCTCTTATTTATGCCTCTCGAATCATTGAAACTCGATACTCACGTACGGAGGAAACTATAAAAACGAATGTTTTTGGATACGAGGGATATTCAAAATATGCTGTATGTATACATATATAAACTTTATTAAGAATATTCCAAGCAGCTGCATATCTCCCAACGGCATCTTATTCTTCATTAATCCGCATTAATCCAAATTAAAATCTCTCGAAACTGAATCATTACGCGAAAGGTCAAAGTCTCAAATTAAATTCCCGCAAGAATATAATCTCTTCTTAAGAATGTAGATATATAATATGATTGTTGCATTCTTAAGATAAGTCTGAGCACTATTTTTCTTAATCTAAAGAAAAATTGTCGATATCTGCAAATCTCGCGACGTCACTGAATACAAAGTGTACTTGATCTCTTCAGTTTTGAATCCAAAAGAATGGAAGCAAGGATGTTCACAAATCTTTTAATGCAAGAGACAAATGTACTCTCTGCACAAACTTCATTTATTATGCTCATTTTGATACAAAATGCGTGCGATTTTCATCACGCAGACCGTATAATATATTTAGGAGTGTATCACTGTCATGTGACGTACGTGGTGATGATAACATAAAGGCAAGAAATTTATCTTCGCGATTTTTTTATTAACGTGCAATATCTTGTTCCATTCAGTCACTCAAATCATGGTGGATGTTCAATGATTGCATCGATCGATATTGCGAGTCATTTGTAAGACATTTTCCTCATATCGACTGTGGATCGTTCTTGACGACCCGATAGATCGATTGTTCTTGTACCATGTACGCCGAATGGCTAATTAACAGTCCCTATCAGTATTATCTGCGTTTGAAAGGACACCCTGTAGAGCGATCGATATCTCCCACAAGCATTAATTACCAACTAGTGGCTGCAATCACGAGTGGAAAATAATCAGCCGACGAACGCGCAATTAATTTCCAACGCGCATCAAATTTTATATGTTGATCGATCGAGAAGTAATAATGCATCAGAATAAAACGAACGAAACAAACTGTTTCCGAGCAAGTTGTATGAATTCGCGCTTTTGTTTTTCACAACTGTTTCAATACATGCCGCGGGGCACAAATTCGTTACGAAAGGATTTTTTTAGTGAATCAACGCTGGAAAATTACAAGTGGCAATTCATTGGACGCATACTCATGATTTTGCGAGCGTTTTGCAAAATAAGATTTCACGTGCCGATGAATCGACAGAAAATACAAAATGTTGGAAAATTTTCCTCGCTAACAAGAGATTCGTGTTGCGTGAAA
>NW_017259305.1:1247005-1248526 GCF_001594045.1 Atta colombica | reverse complement strand
ATATTTAGAAAAATTTTTTTATTAATTAAATTAAAAATTAAAAATTCTCTCGAACATTTAGTATTGTAAATTTTGAGATTGTCAGCATGTTATCTTTTTTTCTCGATGTTTACAGCACATAAAATCGTAAATTTATGATTTGTAAATTTATGACTTGCTCTCTCAATTTTATTCAAATATTGTTCAACTTTCGTTTGTAATTCGCAAGAAATGGAATGTAACGCTCGCAAATTGTACGTAGTCCCGCAATTATCCGAGAGAAAGCTCGTATGAAAATTAGCAAGAATTAACAACGCTCTGAAAGGTCTCACTACAACAGTATAAGAATACCGTTCAATCCGTATTTATCAGGACTCGCGGTATTTTACCATCAATACTATTAGATATGTCAAAAGAACAATGGTAAATCAATCCCTTGAGTTAAATTTAGCATTTTGTTATTTTTAATATATTTACCTAAATACGAGAAGCGCCACTTGCCGGTCAAAATTAGATGTTGAACTAATACGTATTTTTCAAATAAATTTATTTTAGAAATATGATTGCGCGCCATTACTATCGTACGTATGTTAATTTTAATTTTCGTATCAAAATGTAAATTGGTCCATTTCTGTGATTAGTTTCAAAGTTCACTTTAACATATGTATTTAGTATCATAAATAATAAAGTAAAAAGTCAAATTTAATACATTTTCTTGAATTAAATATTTAAAAAATAATAACAAAGAAAATAAATTCCTGAGAAATAAATATAATATTATAAATATAAAAGTAAAATAGGCTGATGGGAATCAGTATTGTAATCTGATGTGCGCATATATTATAAAAAGTAAACTTTATCATATTTAAATAATTACTTTTGGTTATATTTGATGTATTATTATTATTATTATGTCATCATATATTTCATATATTTTTATAATATAATCGTTTAAATATGACCAAGTTTATTTTTTACAATACATGCGCACATATTACATCGCTGCTTTCTATATTAGCCTATTTTATTTCTTGATATATATTTAAATGTTTAACTTTATTGTTTTAATTAAATTAACGATATATTGAATAGAAGCAGTGTTGGCATATATAAATAATTAAAAATAACTCAAATTGAATATAATTTGACTTATAAATTTAACAGTATTATAATTTTATGAATTGTGAATCGACGTTAGAGATCTTGAAAAAAAAGGGGAGGAGAAGGGAACGGCAATCGATAACAACGATGGGTTGATTCTTTCGACACCCGTTAGACAGAACGCGGATAGACGAGAGTGTGTCGTAGGTACGCGAACATAGTACGGTGCATAGAGGAAGAGCACTGAGCAGCGCGCGTCGCTGAATGCAGCAGCCCTGACCTACATAGTAGAGCGTGTTGTGGGCTAGGCGAGCCTACGCTAGAGCCGCCTAGACTATTATAGCAACGAGGCGTAGGGTGTAGTCCTCCCCTCTCTCTCGGAGAGGCGCGTGACGGGCAAATGTGTAATCGTGCTCTCGCTTTTTGTTCGGTTTCTGAAGG
>NW_017259305.1:1246559-1246905 GCF_001594045.1 Atta colombica | reverse complement strand
GGGGGGGGGGGGGGGGGGGGGGGGGGGGGGGGAGAAAGCCGAGAGGGTGTAAAGGGTCGTCGCATCGGATGCATTCCGGTACCGGATGCGCTGCGCACGTTGCGACCTGATATGACTTGGGACGAGTTTTTGGTTATGTTATAAAAGGAGAGTTGGGAAGAACGTATATTAATTATGAAGGCGTTAAATAATGTAATTATCACGTGAATGCGACGTTAAAATATTCTTCCATGGTGAAATATCTTTTCTTCGTGCAACCGCAATGCTTGGAGGAATAAATGGAGGATAATTAATGTTTCAAATTTAGAGATTTCTGTAAGCTTTTACGATCAATTTTGTCAGGTTC
>NW_017259305.1:1238484-1246459 GCF_001594045.1 Atta colombica | reverse complement strand
ATAATAATAATAATAATAATAATAATATCATATACAAGAACATTTCGAAGGATTATTTGCGAAAAAGTGAACAAGTGGAATTAACTCGGTTATTGTTTCATACTTGTTTCATATTTGGTGTGTGTGTGTGTGTGTGTGTGTGTGTGTATGCGTGTGTTTGAGACGACTATTGTTTTTATCACAGAAAAATATTATGTTTAACCATGGCCTACTGTCATAATTATTTCCTACGTCACGACTGACCTGCTCATTTCGTATTCGTACGCACGCACGATGGATGGCTTGATGAGCAAAAAGAATCTAACGGCCGATGATACCACGATGAGCTCGTGCCCGCGTTATTATATCATCGCGCGGAGGCCGACTACGGTGCCGCGACACGATTAACATTATGTAATACACGCGTTTTATACTGGGCGGCCGTTACGCGCAGCTCGTGTTGCACAATGTAGCACGGTTCTCTGGTTTGCGATAGCAATGAGAATACTATTTTTCAATGGAAACGACAACAAATCCCAACATTCAGACTCTCCCAAGTGTTGGGTTCACCAAGAAAACGATGCTGCATCATCGTCGTCGTCGTCGTCGTCGTCGTCGTCGTCGTGATTGTCATGATTATCGTCGTGTTCCCAATGTCTGTCCTTGACATCTTTCTGCATCCCTCCTCCGGTAATCCTCGTTTGTGCGCGAATTAACGGACCGGTAATTTGTGAACTGGCCAGTGACCTTTACAGCGAATTGTCGCAATTCTCATTCTCCAATGGACGGCGCAAGACTGACTAGGGATCATGAAATACCCAGAGGTAGAAAAATAGGAGCTCGGTCAAACGGGAGCGGAGAAGAGAGAGGCGGAGAAAAAAGAAAGTTCGTCAAATATCGCAAAGCACATAGTCGAGGTTACGCAATTGAGAAATTAGATTCCTACGCTTACGTTATTTTACGTAACGAGTCCTTTGCGAGAAACAACGACTTCGGAGACGTTGTGTTGCTGATTAATTAAATTTGCCGATCAATCGAAATTTTCCGTCCGAACAAACGAAGATATACTTCTTTTGTGCCTGAGAGAGTAACGACTTCTCGTAGGAAGAGAAACAACGCTGATAACGATTGCACGTAACATTTAACCCTTTCCGAACAGATATCATTTTGTCTTGCATAAGCAATGCGATTGCTTTTCATTAAAATTATTCTGCTTTTCAACACGTAAATATTGATATTATTATAAACATTGGATATAATTGCATAAATTTATTTAATTCAAAAACGAGATGATACATATCTTTTTTTTAATGGTTCATCCTTTTATTGAGAAAAGATTATGCGAAAATACATTTCTTTGAGAATAATTAGTAAGTAGTCTAAGAAGTAATTAACATAGATACGGTTATAGATATCTTATCTATTTACACTTAATGAAGAGCAACTTTTATTTCGCTAAAATATAAATATAAATATAAATATATGTCTTAAATTAAGCATTTTTGCTTAAGCTTCTAAAGAAACAATGTAAAAAAGTTACAGTAAAAGTTTAATGTATCTTTAATTGCTGTATAACTGCAGTTTGCCATAAATTATCTTCAGTTACAGAGAAAGTTTTAGAAAAGGATTTTCCATTGGGATAAGCTCTCTTTTCGAAGAAATAAATGTCAGAAAATGTTACTTAAAAAAAAAAAAGAAAGAAAATGAATGAGATCAGATTCAAGGGTTGCACTACGTGCTCCTTTCGCCCTTTTACCTGCTTGGAATTCTACTAGTCGATACCGTTAGAGTGGAGCATTACGATCCTGCAGGAATGGATAACCCAGTTTCTTGCAATCCAATGTGCTCGTTTAACGGTACATCTCGGCGTGCAGGATCCCGATTTTACGCCCTAATGAGAGGGGAAGGGTTGCCCACCCCCGTGAGAAAGAATTCACCCGACCATCGTGAATCCCTTTAAAATATATACCTACTACGAGATCTTCCCTCTCATCTTTTCCCTCGCTTTCGCCGCCTGGCCCCATCCCTACACCCTCGCATTCTTCTTCGATCCTTTCACCTTTCATTTCCTTTACGCAAGACACGTTGCGGTAACATGGGTTTCATCGAAATGGTTGGATCTTTTTTTGAATATATAATGCTCAACGATATCAATCCTAAAAGACATATCTCAGGGATTGATGGTTTCTCCCCATGTTTAATTTATAATATTTTTCTATTCTATTAGAGTTAAAAAATGTAAGTTATTATTTTTAATGTTATAGAAATAAGTCAAGTATGCAAACTTATATTTTTTTATCAATTCTCCGGAATTAACAATACGTCTGTTGGACTCATTCATTAAAATTCTTTATGTTACATTTGCAAATGTTAAATTATTGTTATTAAAATAAATTTTGTATTTACATACACACACACACACACACACACACATTTTTTATAAGAATTTTGTTAATTTGAAATTAATTAATGCTCTTTAGTTAAACTATGATTTTCAGCTCGGAAGAGTTAATTATTTGAAAAAATGTTTTATTTTCTATATAAATAAAGTTGATATTTACCGATATTTTTCCGGAATTAAATTTCAAACAAATTTGTGTGAGATTGCTGCCGAGAGAGAAACGTGATACATTTTACATTGAAAGTTAGATCGATGCAAAAGATAAAAGTGTCTACTTCTGGTTTCACTTTGCATTTTTTTTTTTGTATCGTTCCGTTTTTCCGCCTCTGTTGCGGAAGAAATGTTTAGTGTACTACCATTTATTATTGCCTGGCTTGTTTGTGTGTCAGTTTCCTTTTTCATCCAACGAAGGGGAAATGGGCGTATACGCATTTTGTTCGAATATACGTTCAAATATACGTGTAGACGGTTCTTCAGGACAATGGAGAATGCTTACTCTTTGACAAGAGCAGCTATTCAGTTGTGAAAATGGGTCATTGCCGGCACACCGTCATTTCCTTCTTGAATGTGAAAGAAAGTTTCACGGAGCGGTAGCAATTCAAAAGTAAAATGTAACTCATCCATTAACGAATTTTTCAAGAATTGTCAAAGTGTGTCCCTATATTATGTAACACAATAATACGAAAATATCTATGCAAAATATGTAAAGAATTTTTCACACGGGAAAGAATTTCTAATTTTTATATTGACATTGATAATTTTATTTTGTTAATACATCGTTAACAGATTCTCAGTGAAATTTAACACAAATGTAATTGCACGTCTTCTCTACTTCTCTCAAGTAAATGCGTAACAGAGGCACAGAACAAAATAAATTGAATGTTACTGGAGATAAAATGAGTTAATTACTAGGAGATGAATTAAACGACGCCAGGAAGTTAATTGAAAATTTAAATGTACTTAGCAGACTAAGCGTGAACCAAGGGTAGGAATTAGAGAGAGAAAGAGAGAGAAGAGTGCCGACACAACTCGAGCTCTTCGTGCGCGATAACTGAGCTTCTTTCGTGCGAAACGCTCACTTACACATATTGTATGCAATCACACGTATACATGTAAAACACACGCATGTTCCCGAGGCACTCTCGGTTTCGTCGGAGGTGGACGAAGTGGGTCGCTCACACAGCCACGCGCCGCTTGTCGTTTCCGCTATCGAAACTTCCGGCTTTGGCAATCCGTTAATGTGAGAGACGTTAAGCTAGCGCCACTATAATGGCTCCTTCACATCGATAAATTGTGCCAGCATGTCAGATGAATTAATGTCGTTAATTAGCATCGGATTTATCGATCAGCCAATTCGCCATTGTTTCGATGCCGATCAAAATGCCGTCATTCGACTATCACTGCTATTGTGTCGCTATTTTTATTTCCTGTTTTTTTCAAAGCTTTCTTTCTTTAATTCTATTCATCACTTGCACTTTAAGATTAATTAAGGCAAGAGGAAAAATATTTACTGGCACTCTACTTTTTTTTATATTTACTGTATGATATATTTACACATATAAATTATATCATATTGTATAATTGAATTTATATATAAATTGAAAGTGGAAACTTTGATGTGTATATAACTAAAGGTATATAAATTAAAATTTCTAATTTTTATTTTTAGTGCTTTTCATAATTAATGCAAATTTTTTATTACTAATCATAAAATACGAATTAGAAAAATATTAAAAAATTTGTTTATAATTCGTCAATTTGTTTACAATTTGTATATTAATGATTTTATTATCACACATGATTACATTAAAGAATTTATATGTTCGTCACAAGCGACGTACGAGATTTTTTATACATATTATTTTATATTTACTGACTTTATTCGTGAAATATTTGTTTTATTACGCGATTCTCTCTCTCTCTCTCTCTCTCTCTCTCTCTCTCTCTCTCTCTCAATTTAATGCAATACCTCTTTCCAACTCTAACAGAATTCTGGTAAACATCAAATTGACACTGCTTATAAATCAACACGCTTGTAATGCTTTAATGACCTCGATTAGTGTCGGATTGTATTCATCGATATCGATCGTGAGCCGTTGCAATGGAATGGCTCACTTTTGTTCTTGCGCCAACATAACGATCATAACGATCGCACTTCTTTCCAACCATTACAATATCACTTAACGCATTTACATTTTTTCCTTATCTGCTTTTATCGAAATACGTTCGTAGAAGTCACACGATCGATTTAAATTCTCTCAACTTTGTAATGTCACGTTATTTAATTTTCAATAGGTAACTTCATCGCGTATCAACTCTTATGTTTTTCCGAATAAATATGTGAAATTTGAGCAGAAAAATAAAAAATTTAAATAAATATTTAATAACTCTAAACCCTTGAAATCATGTATTTTTTAAGCAATTACTCGACAGTTATATTAATTTTTCTTAATAATTGAAAAGTAAAATTATTTAGAATCTCATTCAAATTGTAACGCTTTGCCTGCAGTTACCGCGCACAAAATATGTGTGCAAAAACCCATTTATTGACCAAAAAGACATTTGCAATAGATGGACTATGCAGTATTTTAAGTAATAATCTCTTAATATTGGATCAATAATTGGGCAGATGTCTATTCAAATAGCATATATTTTTTTCCCCAAAAAAACTGCTTCAGAGCCATTAAATAAAACTCTGTCAAGTTGTCTATTTCTTACATAGTATTATTACAACCAATGAGAATACAGTAATATTAGGCAGCAACTGAATGGATATCTAGGAAAACTGTATACATTTTTGGTAGAGATTTGAGCCTCTAAATATTACACCTCCATAGACTCTTTTTTTTTTATAATAATGCGTACAAAAATACTATAATATAATAAATACTAATATGTAAAGAAAAAAAATTTTGTAAGTATTTTCAAAGATAATTTGTTCCTTAAAACGAGAGATTTATCTTATACTCTTGTAGAATGATTCATTCGATTACGCACGGAAAGGATTGAGCGAATCTTGCGGATATAATAAAGAAGTTGCTTCATCAATATACAAAGCGATAAACGCTCGCTAAATTACGTAATGACATGTGCCGTCGTCCGATAATTATGTGATTAAATGCGCGCCGACGATAGCATGCGGAAACGTGAGATGATCGATCCCGCTTTAATTGCGGTTTGCACTACATGCATTTACATGCACATTTTAATCATAGATATGCATAATCGATGAGGGAAATAATGTTTTGTATCATTGCTTTATGAAATGCTACATTATTATAGTAAAAGACAGAGCGGCAGAGATACTATGTTAATTATATTTTTAAAAACCGAGGCACGAAATAAATAAAAAAAGATGATAAAAGCATGGAATTAATAATGCTACACAGTAATAAATATGTAATGTAATTTTCAATGGGTTATACTGATTTCATGATACAGAATATTATAATCTGAAGTTGAATTAAAATCGCGTATTTTTTGAGAAGTAAATTTTAACAACGTTTTAGTTTTAAAATTTTTTTAAAAAGATAAACACACACGTGACGAAATAAATAAGACATGATATAAAAGTCGATGTAACTCGAATGATATGATTTACAATTTTTTACGTCTTATACACAGAAAGAAAGATAAATGATCTTTCTCTAAGATTCTACATAAAAAGGGAATTATAACTTTTAGGCTCAATATATTTTTCATTTTCTTGCAAAAGAAAACACCACAGGCGAGCACGAGACCATATAAGCACCTGCTGTGCTCGAGCGTGTCGTTGTATGCGTTTCACACGCACTGCGAAACTGAACGGTTACGCTCTGTTAATACTAATGATAGTTGCTTCCGGCAAAGAATCGATATTATCAACTATATTTACAGATTGTTTTATATGTAGCTTTTGATACTGTACAATTGTTATTTTTTAAACATATCCATCTGCGGAACATCGTTTAATTGAGGAATAGATGATGATTTTTACACTCCAATACACAAAAACAAGAAAATGACTTGGCGTTTTTTTGCCCAAGCGAGTTTACACCGATCTGGGTTGGATTATTAATAGTAGAGCATACGTCATTAATCAAATCTAGATCAATGCAAATCCGCTGAAGTCGAAAACGTTATCAGTCGTAGTATTTTTCTTTTATTGGTCAGGCAGGAATCCATATCCACACACTTTTTTACGTCTCTTTAATCTTTTTTTTAGGAAATATCAAGTAAATCTAGATGTATACATAACGATTTTAAATACTAATATTTGAATTCACTGTAGAACAATCGATAATATGTAATTAATAATATGATTAATAATATAATATTTAATAGAATGACTTTTAATTTGTAAAAACATCCCAGATAATGTAAAAAATAGCTCTTTCCGGATTAAACGTGAGCGAAAACACGTTTTCCGTCGGCGATCAATTAATAATCGCGTGTCGCTCGTAGGACTGAGATCGATCATATTATATTGTAATTCGGGTCCGTCGTCTTCAGACCTTTTTGCGTGATTGCCGATGGCGAAAGACTGGCGAATCCGGATTTCAAGAGGAGTCGCGCGAGATAACGTGGCTCGCCTCCTTTTTCGACGCGACGCAATGTGGACATGTATATCTTCACTCGCGTAGCGTGTGTAGGTATAATACATGTCATACGCACCTACGTGCCTCTCACATGTAAAAGAGCCATCGCTTCTGCCGCGTGTCGGACGCACGTGATGTCACTTAGAAAGAGAGAGTGGTTACCGTTACGCAATGCCGGCCACGCCGCACCGGGACGTGCGTGTGCGTGTGCGTGTGCGTGCGCGAGAAAGTTGCGTGGCCCGGCCAAACGCTGACCTTACCTTACGTACTGCTTGCTGCTTACGCTCGCATACATGTGCGTATGCACACACTTGAAAAACGTATATGCGCATGCGAGCCCGATATAAACCCGTTTCGTCATTATTCGATGTAGACTTAAAAAACTTTTGTTGATGTTAGGAAATTAGCAATTGGTAAAATGGTAACTTGTTTATTTTTAATTGCTCTTGATTGTAACATTTTTTTTTTAGCTTTTAAAGTAAAATGTCGTGCATAAATATCGCATGTACACGGAGAGAATTTTCTTTTAAAATATGATTACTTTGAAAATATGATAGTTGTATAATATAATATTTTATAATATAATATTTTAAAGATTTTGACCATGCACTTGAGTAAAAATCGATCAAACTTATTTTTTTTCTTTATTTTATTAATGAATGAGAGAGACATTTACATTGAAATACTTCGAAATAAAATGTTATCTCACGACTGTCATATTTTCAGGGTAAATTCTAAGAAAAAATTCTTTCCGTGTACCTGGAAGATACCGTGTACCTTGAAGTTTTTTTCTATTTTCCATATAACAAATGAAATAATTATTTAAATATATAACCAATTACTCAACGAAAAGTTGTAAAATTTTAAAAACAGATTCTAAAGGCTAAAGAATGTTACGAAATAATATTTTATGGTCTTACAGAATAGTATCTAATCGTACAATATATAATATTATAAAAATCTGTGGGAAATACATATAAATGTATGAGTAATTAATTTTATTCTTAGAATAAATGAT
>NW_017259305.1:1234534-1238384 GCF_001594045.1 Atta colombica | reverse complement strand
TATATATATATATATATTTTATTTCGATATGTAAATATAAAACAAAATGTCATGTCTATATATTGTATACACGTATTTGAATCGATGCGTTAGATTTTTCTGTACAATATTTTCTTCCCTCGTTTTAATGATAATTTCATGCTTAATTTTGATGGTCTCGTTGGTAATTAAGTTGCGCGCGGTGCATATAATTTAACCATCAGATCAGAATGATACTTGACGCCAAGCGAAACGAGTCTTGGCCTTTTAGAAACTATGAAAACCAGGACGTGGTAATGGTGATTATGGTGAAACCTTGCCGACATGTCGATACACCGGAAGTTGGCTTCTAGTACGGGAGAAACGGGCAGGAAACATCGCGCAGAAGGTGAAAACGCTGTGAAAACTTGAGTTGATGCGACGATTCGAAACGTTCGCGGTCGATGCGGCTAGACAACCATCCTGCCTGCCTTCGTGGCATTCGAGGGCGAGTCAAGGCTAAGCAAGGTCGCATCACCCTTGCAAGTTTCCGGTAGGCGAGCGGGATTTATCTCCCACTCGCAATTGTGCTGAGAATATCGCAAACATTTTGCTTCATCTCGGTCATCTATATACGTCAAGATAAAGCTGAGTATTGAAGAAATGGAACAGTATTTTGATACAAGATCTATGGAAATAATCAAAGACGTAGCGAGGGTTTGTTGCGCCCTTGGAAAGGAAATACAATATATTGGCGCTTCCCTCCCCGAAAAAAATCTTTCCTACAATAATTACAACTTTACTGCAGTATGGTATAGAGATGCAAGATAAAAAAAATTCTCTTCTAATCTACATTTAATACATTTAAACTAAATTAGTATATTAGAAAGTACAAATATTTTATTACTTTTAACGTTATATCAAAAAAACGTTTCAAAAAAATTAAAATTTTATTTTTCTCGCTTTGACTACAACGAATTCATTAATTCATTATATCATCCAGATTAATTTGTGAGAACACTTTATGTTCAATTGATGGTATAAAGCAAGATCAATCTTTCTTGATTCATCGAAGAACGGAGATAATTTTTTATAATTTTTTAAGTTTGCTAAAACAGTGTTCACAAGATGCCATAGTCATTGATAAAAAGCGTTTTACAATCGTAGATTTGACGCCCTCGCTGAGTGTGCACCCTTGGCAGAGACCAGTTTCGCCAACCTCGCTACGCTCTGGAAATAATATTCTTGATTTTAAGAAACACGGCAATTAAAACAGAGAGAAAAAGAATGATTTTTAAGTACGATTTTAAATAATAGTATATATTTTTAAAAATTTAGCAAGATACAGATAGATTTGAAAACAATTTTGTTGAAACCTCAAAAATGTAAATTTGATGTCAAAATTAAAAAGAACGATAAGAATTAAATAAGACAAACGAGAGTATGGTGCGATTAAAAAAAATTTCTTTACCGATTTGTTGAAAAATCATGATGTCAGAAATTAAAAACTTCCAAAAATTCATCCTTAAATCCGTCAAATAGCGAATTCGATTGGATACACACACTGATTCATTAAATCCATTATATACAAGTTGACGTAAAAAATGTGTATTTAATATAAATATAAAAACGGATTAAGTCATGAAATCCTCGATACATTTTTTTATGTTGTAAAATATTTTATAACTCGAAATTGCATTTTATTTTTATACAGATTAAATCAGTACAATAGCTTTAATATGAATTAATGCGTCCAACCGAATTTACTAAAACTTGAATTACTAACAAGTCAAATTCAAAATAATTTCATTTGACTACCAAAATAATTACATAGAAATTTCAAGCATGATAAGCAAGGCTGCAAAAAGTTTTGATATTTTAGCAATCAGCGTTTCACATAATTATTTTGGTTCAATAAATTATTTTCGAAGCTGTTTATCTAGTCTTTTTTGTATAATATTAAAGAGAAATAATAACTAATTTTGACAGGTATTTTTGTTCTCAATCTCTTCCTCGTTTTCCCGGAATAGACAGCGAGCAATGAAGATGTACGTTCATTAAATCTCAAGAGTCGATTAAATCTTCATGGTGGATTGCGAGCGTAATAAAAATGCTAAACGACACTCTTGGGTCGGGCCTGGTTGTGCCTGCAAAGGTGTGCGAGAGCAGCGACGATAGTTTTAAACAATGCTGAAGCATCGTTTATTTCCGGGAGCCTTGAAGTGTTTGGAAGACATGCATCCTACCTGTTTGCGGATCTCTAAAAATAAATATTACGAATACACTCTTCAATTGAGAAGAATGCAACTCGCATTTAGTATTCATCGATAATTCGCAATGGCACGTTATTTTATTGGGGGAAAGAAAAAAAAAGGGATTTATGAGAAGATATAATTTAGTAATAGTAAGTTTATACAAACGTCACATAGGAGATATAATTTCTAATTAATTTGTCGTAAATTTAATTTTTTTTTGATGTGCACGATTGTATAATTACCGAGTCAATACACGAATTGATGTTCCACAGTGACGTCAATATAATAATTGATTTGCGCCGTAATCATGTTCAATATAAATATGCGTCTGAGTTTCAATACATAAATGCATCGTGATCAATGCAATTAAATTTTTATTTTATCTATAATAAAATTATAATTGATCAAACATAATGTAACGCAGTATTTAAATAAGGAATAGTCTTTAAAGGGATATACTGAGAGAAAGGATTTTGTTAATTTAACAAGCCAGTATCTTTAATAAATGATTTATTCTACAGTGATAATTTGTAATTGATGTTAGTCTTCTATTTCAACCAGTTTTTTTAGTAATAGAAGTAATTTATGAAAAATCTAACCTATTTTTTCATAGATTTTTATTTGTTAGCAATACTGATTATTTTAATTTGTATCGTAAATCGTGTATCATTCGTTGTACATTAACAAATAATGAGAAATTATTCGTAATAATAATTCATCGATTTATTTTTCTACTAAATCATCATATTTGTTATCTCTTTTTTTTATTTCTATATGAATAACAAATTTATTTCTCTCAGTGTGTTTTTACTATAGATAAAAAAATGTGAATCGTTTGAATGTAAAATAAATATTGTTTAATATATTTTCTTTTTTGTTTAAATAATTATTTATAACAAATCTTTAAATACGCAATTCCATCGAAAATTTACAACAAAAAAATGTTTTATTTATTAACATTTTTATTTTCTAGAAATATTATAATAAGCTTATAATAAGCTTATTCCATTTGTAATATTTATTTGGTTTTTACTTACTTTTTTCAAAAAATTATGAGTAAATCTATATCCGTAATGTTCTCAAATGTTATTAAATCGAAAAATAATCAATATAATATACAATATGTTGTTATTAATAGTGATTTTAATTAGTAAAGCATGTAAAGTGCTGCGGGTGATCGTTTATGTAAAAAAAAATAAAGTGACTACTCCCTAGTTAAGTAATAAAATTGACAATTATGATTTGTTTTATTATTACACAATTATTAATTTGTTCTTTATTACACAAAACAGTTTTCTTTTGTGAGTACTTTATAGTAACAATTGGAAGGATCTATGCGAGAATATTGCATTCTTTGTTTCTGTGGCGAGTAACGCATCCGTAGTTATTACGGTGTTGCGACTCTTACGAAGTTACAGAGATGTGCAATTTCTATAGCGGAGGCGAAAATTATTCATGGAAATGCTAACTTGTAATCAACTGCCATGGCGTATCAAATATCGATTTTTACATGATTTTGTTGATCTTCAAGCGATCGCTCCGATTTGTGCATCATATCATTACCTATTTTGATGAATATTTTCAATGTGAAAATTTTTATCTTGCAAACTTGATAAACTCCGTTTTAGCAAGCAGTA
>NW_017259305.1:1225089-1234434 GCF_001594045.1 Atta colombica | reverse complement strand
TATATATATAAAAATGCATTTGTGCGCGCGCGCGCGCGCGCGTGTGTGTGTGTGTGTGTGTGGAGGGGGGGGCGTATATATGTATGTATATATACATGTATATAATCTGTCTAGATTCTGTTTAGAATTATTAGATGATAATAATTCTTCAATAATTCTAATTATTTAGTATCATATATTATTAGAATATACTAATTAGATCGTAGAATTATTAGAGAATACTAATTAGATTTGCAAGGACTCATAAATTCATACTAGTATTTAGTCACAACGGTGTAGAAATATATAGAGCTGAATACTTTCCATAAATATTGGTCATACAAAACGGATTTATTTGGATTGGTCAATTTTCAGTGGACATCGAATATCTCCGTAATATTTCTTCATAGTAACTCCAATGCGAGACACGTGCACCATTGAGAGATTCATGTTGCCTAATTTTCATCGATCTTTCGAAAGTGAAGAGAAGAAAGAATTCTTGTGCTCTCCTTGCGATCAGAAGATCGAAAGAATTCGCAAGAGGAGTGTCTCATTGTCAGTCGAATCGCATTGATCGATCATCATTTTCCATGGCGGATTTTTTGGACCCGCTATCGCGAGAAATTGCTTAATGAAGCCGCCGCAGCTTGGCACCGCCTGAAAGGAAGGTAGAAACGTTGCAGTGGGTCAAGGAGAGACGCCGGCTTTCACTTCCTCTCGGCAGCCAGCACGAGTTCCTCGAGAACGCCTCCCGAGCCACGACTTTTTTTCCCTTCTCCTTCTGTCGTTCTTCTCCCCGTGAGAATGTTTTTATCCGCCTATGACTACGCTTAATTATACCGTGGAGAAGATATGTTTATCTTCCAACAGATGAACTGTATTCAACAATTAATCTGGATTGAGCAACGCGCGGTGCAATACGAATTACAACAAGTGACTTACCTCGCGGAACATTATTTTTCATTAATGAAAAATCGGTGTTTCATTCTATGACAGAGCCTGCACAATTCACGAATGCTCTGGTGACATAGCGAATGAAAACTATGCTGTATTTTAATTTCTCTAATAACATTTGTTAGCATTATTTTTTTATGTGTTTACGAGATTAATATTTGACATACTTCACTATAAAAAAATATGGTTGTCCCAAAATATAATTGTAAAATTATAGTCACTTGAATCATTTTAATTTCAACTATTTTATGATTATAATAACTATAATTATAGTCATTTTAAATTGCCAACTGTATACATTTGTTGCTAAAACTATACACATAGTTATTATTATTATTATTATTATAGCAGTAATAATCATAATATATAATTATAGTTACAAATACTAAACATTTTTCTCTCAGTGTAGAATTTTCTGTAATGTAAAACGATATTTTATAAACAGAGAGAGTAGAAAATTTAGAAATATAAAAACAATAGCTTTATTTAATAAATTCATTTGCAATTTTAGTATAAATTTAAAAACTTTCAACTTTCAAATATACATGGAAACTTTGTTCTTATATTTGTTCTAATTTCTAATATTCAATTTTTTTTATGTTCTAATATAATAAACACACATACAATTTCATTCCTTTAAAATTGATTTTTATTTCTACTCTGTTACAATTTTCGACATTTCATTTATTTTATCGTTTACCCACAATAATTCTAATGTTTTAATCTATAATATCAAGCAAGATTAATATCTATTTATCTAAAAACAATGCTTCTTCTTATCTCTGTTACAGTGGATACCAGGGAAGTCCAACCGCATGACCCGAGCGAGAAAGAACAGCTAGGCCTCGCAAGTGTAAAAGTGGAACCAGGATCCACCAGCGCGACGACTACTAGTAGCACAGGAACCCGTCTGCTCCATGGTATCCTCTCTCAGCATCCCCAGCAGCATAGTCTGGGGCTGCAAAATGGATATGGCCGACACTTAGCCGGTCACGCACAGATGGGCCAACCGCCTTATACCACTGCCGCTATCGCCACGACAAATACGCCAGGTAAGACCCTGAAGACATATCAACGAGGCTTTATAATACTGCTTAATAATGCTGTTGAGACTTGATTGTTGAGAATCATAGTCTTTCGTAGTTTTTGCCAATGATTGCTTTCGATAATAGATTAGCCAACATAATATTTCGATAAGAATTTTGATTGATTTTTTTTTTAAAGTTCTGCAATGAGATTTAGAATAATATATTGTTCTTTTACTTGAAAAATAACACAACTAAAAACAAATGTAGTTTTCGAGTTATTTTAACTTCAATTTATTCACCAGACGGATACTTGTACTCGTGCTGGAGATTTTCAAAGAAATCATAATATCCCATGTACAAAAATGACACATTTTACGTGCTGTCATTTTTGTAAATAAAAATTTTTAGAAAACATTTTTTCTTCAATCGGATTAATAACGTCAATTTACTTTGGTTTTTGATTGAGATCATAGTACTTTTATATTAATCGATCTGGGTTGAATTTAAACTTCCTGCACTCGAAAACGCTATTTAGAGTTAAGATAGTTTTGTTAATCGAAGTTTTAAGAAGAAATTAGTTTATTTTGAATTTAATCAGTTTAATTGATTAAGATAAATATAAACTGTTGCGTTATTTCGAGTTATATCACTTTTAATGAATTATTTAATATTTGTTATAATTTTGTAAGCTATCAAAATTGTCACAACTCAAAAGGGTTGCGAAACGAAAATAATAAAAATGCTATTCAATCATGTTTCATTTCTAAAAATATATTCTTTTTACTACTATTATTTAATTAATCAATAATTAAAAATTTTTTTTCTTTTTTTGAAAAATTTAATTTTTTTAGTTATGTCAATTTTGAAGTAAGAGAACAATATGATGATGGTATATACTGTATATACAATATAGATAGTATAAAGAAAAATGAAGAAACTTGAAAAAAAAAATGTGTTAATATATTTTTAGTGAAATTTAATATCCATATGCATAATGAAGAAAGAAGTAAAGTCAAATACAAATAAAGTAGAAGGACAAATAGTAATAATTTATGTTTATCTGACTCTGTTAATTCAATCGTTTTTAGACTTTTATTAGAGATTCTCTTTTGAAATACGTGATATGCTAAAAATTTCATAGTTATATTGTATTATGAGATATCAACAAAGACGTTTTGTCCACAAATGAGATTGACATTTTACGGATTGACATTTGCCGGATAAAATAAGATATCAATATCTGTTAATTGGATCACAGTGACTTTTATAGTATACATTGTTATAGTATACATTGTTTTTTTTTGTTATCGAAGTGACAATGACAACTGCAGTTTGATGCACTTGGTCATTTTGTCGAGCATAATTGCATCGTGTTATTACTGCTAATTGAATAATAATCAACCGTGATAGCAATTATAATAAGAAGAGAAATTAAAAAAAATTTTTTCCGGGCGATTTCTCAAGAATGATCTGTAATATGACGCAGGAATCGCGTAATAACGACGTGAGCCAAATTTCCGCGTTTGCAATCTGTAAATTACAATTGTGGATCAATGTCGATTTCACAAAGTTGCGTTACGCAACGGTAAAAATCGCGCCACCGCGCCGGTAACGAACCGACCGTTGCGTTGCATATTCGGTAGGAATTCGGGCGTAAGACGGTTCTTAAAATACTTGGACTCGATTGTTGCATAAAGCAGCGCCGGTCGATCGGTGAGATTCGCGACAGCTTGCGACAGTTTTGCATGATTGCCTTGCGTAATATGACGACGAGGTGGACGGTGATAATGATGATGATGATGATGATGATGATGATGATGATGACGATGATGATAAAAAGAAAGAAAAAGGGAAATAACAGGGAAAGAACAGGAGAGAAAGAGAGCAATGACTTGTGCAGAACCCTTTGGGATTCGTTTGAGACTGTCAGCCGCGCCGCGAGGGAGAAAGAGAGAGAGAGAGAGAGAGAGAGAGAGAGAGAGAGAGAGAGAGAGAGAGAGACGGGGAGAGGTACCGTGGGAAGAGCGAGCGATATGCATACCCAATGACCGGATGACCTTCGCTCGTTGCATAAAGATGCCTT
The DNA here is from genome assembly GCF_001594045.1 of Atta colombica. Lineage (NCBI taxonomy): Eukaryota > Metazoa > Arthropoda > Insecta > Hymenoptera > Formicidae > Atta > Atta colombica. The sequence continues at coordinate 1,230,390 of NW_017259305.1, read as the reverse complement.
TAATTGACGGCGCGCGCGAAAACACGTTCGGCACGGCATGGCTCGACGACGCTCGATAAAGCCGAATGAACGGAAGAACGAGAGACGTCGCTGGACCACCTCGATGGGACACCTAATTTGTTTAAAGCGGTAGACGAAAGCGACATGTACGTGGCTTTAATTTAGGGCCTGGCAAAGAGCCGAATCGGTCGATGGCTAATTTATCACGTCCGCGTAATATGTAGTGGAAAGCAAAACGACGCGGTGATTCGATAATTGCGACGTATACTTGGTATAAAGTATTCATCGGATGTTTAAACCGATGCGATATGGTGGTTGTTTCGGCTATATGTATATGTCGGTGACGTCAGAAGCGAGGAATTATATCGGTCACAAATTATTATGCTCTCTTAAAAGACATGACTTTTTGAAAGAGAGATTAAAAATAAAACTTGTGGCTCAAGAATATACAAAGAAATGGAGAATAACTTTAATATATAAATCACAAAATGAAATACCGAATGACTGTCGATAGAAAACATCGTAAAAATGAAATTATAATTATTGTAATTTTATTTATAATTTTATTTCATTAACCTTTAGAGAACGAAGTCCATTTTTAATCTTATAATTTTTCTTTAAGTAAAATTTATTATAATTTATTATTTCATTATATTTTTTTCATCTCAAAATATGATACTGTTTCAGCATCACTGACTTTCCCGTTCTGTTGAAGAAGTTAGATTAACAAAAATAGATAATAAAAAGATATTATTTCAAATATATCAAGAAATACAGTGATTTTATATAAGAATGACAAAAATAAAAGTTTAGCGGCTATTTATTTAAATATTTTTTATATTATTTGAAATAAAATGTGAAAAGGACATGTCATTCACATTACAAGCTTGACTCTTGTAACTCTACATAAAGTTATTGTTCTTGGCGTGTAACTTCTTTTTCAACGAAATAATAATTTTCGCAGAGGCTGGCGCAATTCTTTCTCTATACAATCCTCTCGAGTGCCTTCTATTTTATTTATCGCGCTGTTCTCCGTGCGAAACGGAATCGCGCGAGATTAATTGACGGTGTCGCGTCTTATCGCTAGCCGTAAACTCCGCCGGCTATTTATCACAGAGGACGTGTCTCTTCCCTTTGTTTCATGGCATGGAAGCAGGAAGCGGATCACTGCCAGCGAGCCCAGCGGACAGCGGAGTCAGCGACGTCGAGTCCAGCACGTCCTCCGGCGGCAACGAGGACGCGAATCTCTTACTGAAAGCAAGGCTCAATCCTAATTCATCCCTCCAGCCGAGTCTGGCGTCTCATCACTCCCATCTGTCGTCGGGTGAGCTCGATCTTTATATATTTTGCCCATCATTCACGCGTTTAACATAATATGTGGGAAAAAGATTAAAGGAAAGTCTTAAATGTTGAACAAAAAATATTTTAATAATAATTAATAAATCTTTCGTGAGATTTTTATTTATCTTCTTTTGCAAAAAATTTGCAAGTTTGAGAAATTGATAATAATTATATTAATATTATAGATTAATATGAATTCGAAACGGCTTGTATATCTACGAATTACGTAAAAGCAAAACGCACTTTTATTTTGCATATTTTGCATATACGTATTCTTTTGCATATTTCTTGTAAAATTGCATATTTATAATCATTAATATTTATAATTTTTTGAGAAATTAAATATTTAAGACCTAATTTTAATGTTTCAAATTATGTTATTTTGTGTTAATATTGTTTTATATATTTTTTGCTCAAAGTTAATTAATTTGTTTATTTTATTATATTATATTTTTACAATTATTTCTTTCTGTGTTTTTATTTAATAAATATATTGCATATTTTGCAAATATACATTATGCAAATATCTCATTGTAAGTATTTACAGTGTTCTGAAAAGAAATTAAATATTCTTGATTTAGTTTTGTATTCAAATAAGTTCGTTTATATTAATGCAATGTTGTATTTTTTGCTTCAAGTTAAATTTGTTATTTGTTTATCTTATTATACATTTTTAAATATTTCTTTTTATTTAATGTATTTTTTATTTAATAAACGTATATATATATATTGCATATTTTTGCATATTTTTACCAAATTTTATTAAGCATATAATATGTGCATATTTTTGTTTTTACGTGCATATAATTCCCAGCTTTAATAATAAGCAACATTAAATTTATATAATTTTTCTAATGTCATATAAATTTTAATTATTTTTGAAGATAATCCGTTATAAATTTAATTACAAAATTTAAAATTTTTTAAGTAATATTTTTATTTAGACGTCTTTATTTATCTATACAAAACTTAAACGTAATTGTAATTTAAATTCCGAATCGTATAAAACAAAGAATTTTCAGTCGAAGGTTTTTGATCAAAATAACTTAATAATACTTATATAGATTTACAAATTGTCACTTTTAATTACACTTTCTACTTATAATTGTTATATTTCTAATTGTAATCATTGAATATTTTAAAGAATTAAGATTATTTATCGTTAAAATACTTTTGCATGATAGAATATTGTTGTTTTAAGAGTAAAATTGATGGATTGGGATTTTTAACGTAAACTTCGTTAAACGGAAGTTCCGAAAAGAAAGAACTTGAAAAAATATATTTTCGAAATATGCTTTATTGAATGCATCTTATTGATTGCTTGATAGCAGCACTCGGCAGATCGGCCTGCCACAGCCCCGGTGTGTATCCGGGGTCGACGGCAAGCTTCCTGTCGCCCACCTATCATCCTCATCAGCATCCTATCACCTCCCAGTATCATCCACATCGGGGGAGTTCGCCACACCATCAGCACAATAATCATACTATGGGCCCGACGATGGGACCGCCCCACCACCACCATCATCATCAAGCGCAGGGTCTCCAGCATCACTTGCATTACCGTCAGCCATCCTCACGTAAGTTCTCAAACTCTAATTTATTACAACGACGTAATTGGCGGAATTAGCGAACCCCGCTGGGAAACTCCCCGAGAATCCTCGATGAATTCGAACAATAAGCGATAATAGGTAATAACAGATCATGCAGGGTCGATGTGTTGGACGATGCTTGATTAAAATTCCGACGTCAATAACGATATGAAAAGTAAAGAAAAAAATTGACCGAGAGAGTAGCAAACTGAGATTTTGAAATTTTACCCTTTACTTCAGAGCAACCGGATAGCAATCTACGGACTCGGATTTCATACTAGACTTCCAATGAGGGCCTTTTCTTTGACCTCGTTTACTTATCGGCAATTTCGACGATAGTAGATGTATCTCCGTTCTCATCACGATCGATCAGCGTGGCGGTCAAAAAGAGGAAGAGATAGGAAAGTGCGGAATGGAGGAGAATGAATAATCGACGAAACAGATTTCGATATCTCGCAGTGATATCTGAAGACTGAATCGTCGTGACGTAACGACGCGGAGTCCGTAGAGTTTATTTCGCCTTCGTAAATATCGATTCGATTGCCGTCGACCAACCAAATGCGGAATATTTTCACCTTTGAACCAACGAATTCACCACGCACGCGATCGATCCTCTACGAATCTATAGATTTATTCGTGCTGCCTAAAATCGCTTAAAGTTTTTGCATTTAAAACAAGATAAATATATTATATATTCAAGTATTAGAAAGAGAGAAAGTTAAGATTTTGAGTGTAAGAAGTGGTAAGCAATAGACTTTATGATTTAGTGATACCTATCTATCTATATATTATACACACACACACACACACACACACACACACACACACACCACACACCACACACTCACATTATAATTATCGTATTTTCTTTTCGACTAGTAAGATAGATTCATAGTTGCAAAGCTTTATTTTTCTGCGAAAATAACGCATGCGCGCGGATCGAAAATAAAAAAATATTACATTGTCAAAATTGATGAGAAATATACATGTGTGTGTGTGTATATATATATATATATATATATATATATATATATATCTTTGATAAAATAATGAAACAAGTTGTAAAATCTAAAAATGTAGGTGAAATGAAAATGTATGAGCGACATTTTTATTGCTTTTTACATCTATGACCTCATAGAATGCTAATTCGAAATAAAATTATCATAAGAATGATATAAATATTGACAATAGTTTAGTTCGCTGAGATGACTTAAATATTTTTACTTCTTCTTATTTTTAAAACAAGAACATAAATTTCCACCAATGGCGCTATTTAGGAGATTTTAAATCGTTGACATTTTTATTTCACTTTCCGCCATAATAGAATAATAAAGGGAGACTTTATATTGTTTTCTCATATTGTATAGCATACAGTATATGAAATGACATCAATAAACGTTGTATTTATTAAATATAACGTTTTAAACACACAATACAACTAATATAAATACAGTTTTGATCCAGTAGTAGACGAGAAAGTGATAAAGGAATTAGAACGTAAATCCGCGATTTCAAAGATGATGCTGTTGCGGGACAGAAGAAGTTCAAATTTCTCGTGCGTTGAGCGTGTGAAGGCAGGAAGCGTCTAGTCCATCTAAGACTAGAGAAGGACTTCTTCCGCGGCCAAGATGCCAAGTGAAAGGATTCGCCTTGTCGTCGCGGTGGAAGAGAGCGATCTCATGAGCGTCGTCATCGTCGTCGCTGTCGCTGTCGTTGTCAACGACGACGACGTCGACATCTCCGGAGCGTGATTCGTCTCGTTCTCGTGACCTACTTGCCGTTCTCTGATTCGACGGCCCAGATTCGTTTCCTGCCACCGAAGCATTTCCGTCTACGCTCTCGCATCTCCACAGACAGACAGACACGCAGTTTTCTCCTTCGATATTTACAATCTCCGTTGAGAAATAACAGATTTTTTTTTTCATAAACTTTTAGATGGTGTAAACATTCTGTTATTAGTTATCGACTTTACCGAACTTTTCAAATTAAAAGTTTATCAAGGTAAAGCCAAAAGCCCACTCAAAATTTGCTAAGGATCTCTAATATTTACATTAAGCTAAAAAAATGATTGCAATTAATACACGAAAGAACCATTTTGCTAAAGTATCTAAAAATTTAACTAGATACAGATCTAAAAATAATTTTTGTTTGGATCATTATAATAATTATATGTAGGAGACGTTTAAACTAGTTGTTAGAATGTTAAAATGTGTTAAAACTATTCATGACAACATCTATCTATCAACACTATCATCAATATTTAAGCGTTCTGCATAATTATTTTGATATTTTGAGCCAACAAAATTATTTTAATTTTTTAAGCTTTAATTTTTAGTTACTTCAGCAAAAACAGCTCTTTCCATGCATAATT
>NW_017259305.1:1218999-1224989 GCF_001594045.1 Atta colombica | reverse complement strand
TATATATATATATATATATATATATATTTTATTTAAACTATAATTGTCTACTAAATAGAAATGTATATAACTACTATTATATCAATTATTATCACTAACATTATAGTAATTATAAAAATGGAGTTTTTTACTATAATTATTTGATATTTTATCATGTATTACTCATAAATACCGAACACTTTTTTCCTGGATCTTTCGAATTTAGCTCATTCAAATTCGACATCTGAGGCAAAGTATAAAAATCACATACATATGTCTGCATAATTGCTTTCGCAATATAAAAGTAAATTTTCAATATTGAAAGTAAGCGTAATCCTCGAGACTCAATTCTAAACATAAAAATTTAGCCCACTGTAATGAGGTTCTGAAGGAGGTTGCGCGCTAAGATTAAGCATGTCAGCGATCCTCAAATTGAGGACGTCGCGGAATAAACATTTCGCGAATTACGGACACTTGTGGCGTTATAGGTTTTTAGTGATTCAGGTGTATTTTGCGCGGCCATCTGCGCCCGCAGGACGAATCCAAGTATCGCAGGAATTAATTAAACATAGACAATGTGGGTCAATCGCGTTGGTTTGGACCGGTGCGTGCAAAGTATAAATTAATCAGGGCGCAATCGACAAATTAGGCAATTTCTCGACTGTGATCTTGCGGTATGGTTATTCTTTTTATCGCCATTAAAAGCGAGTTCGACTAAGCGGGATCGGCAGCTGATTATCGTCGAGCGCACCTGGCGTCGCGAAGACAACCGCGTTCTCGGACCGGCGTGGCGCCAAGGTTCATTTCTTGACGAGCTGTAGTTCGAGGTGAAAAGCGCTCCGGTATACAATCGCGGTGAAATTCTCTGCGTGCGAGCATAGAGTATCAATTATCGCAGCGAAAAGAAAATAGAAGAAAGGCTAATCCAAGGTATATAGCGGAAGCAGCAACGCTCGTTGCGTTTTATTATCATCGCAGGCCGCAATTCTCACCGCGACATTGTCGACAATGAAATCGAACTTTCTTTAATTGAATATATTCTGCGAGACTACATTTCTTTAACCTCGTTTCTATAACGCGCCCGATCATCTTTCTCGGATCAATTTTTTCAAATTGCTGCGCTGTGTGTTGCGCTTTAGCGCATTTAAATCGCCATTCGGCTGCGCGGAAGTATGAATGATCGCCGTTTACCGGATCGTAAATTGTGGCCACTCGAAATATGCTAATAAGACAACATCTTAATAAAAATTTCCGTGGCTCGGAATGAACCTGCCATTTGCATATGTCATCGATAATAACTTTATGATTAGCCCATAGAATTTTACGAGGAGTGTCGCGAAAAGGCGAGCCAAGCAGCAGCTTGGTCATAATTTTATTCTAATATTATATAATATTTTAATATGTGAAATTTAGCGTTATTTTGCTTTCTCGATTGAATTATTAGATATAAATTGAGATAAAAATCAAATACTTCCGAAAATAAAAAATTTAGCTTCGTCACAGAAAGAACAATTTCATTGAAATATTTAAAAATCTAGCTAGATAATCTGATCTGAAAAACAATTTTGTACCATCAAAATAATTATGCAGGATGTTTAAACTACATATTACAGATTTGCTGATTACTAGAATGTTAAAATTTTTCGCAGTAAATTTTCTTAAATATTCTACATAATTATTTTTATGATTCAACAAAATTATTATCAATTCTATCTTTTGCTAAATATGAAGTATCTAGCTAAATTTTTCGCAATAAATTTTTTAACAGTTTTAACATCTTTATAATATAATGCTTGATAATAGCATCAAATTATTAAAATTGGTTGTCAATTTAATTCGATTACTAGTTTTAATTGCGTTTATCGTGCGGAAAAACAATTCGGCGCGCAGTTCGAAAAGACTACAATATCTATGCAAGTACATATATAGTGTATATTAGTAATTCAAGATTGAATTATTTAAAGTGAATGAAGATCCAGTTTCGAATAGGCATTTCAAATTTCTGGTATTGATCTAGCTAAATTTTTAGATACTTTAGCAAAACCGTTACGAACAGCTTGTTAGATGAAACGTTAAATACTTATTTAAGATAAAGAGAGAAAATAGATACGCAAGTGCATGAAAATGTTTTTTTTTCTCTTTTCTTTCTCTCTTTTTTGTTTTTTTTTTTTTTTTAAATAAAAAGTGAAAACGTTATCATGTGCGAAAAATTTGGAAAGTAAGGGATAAAAATGGTGTAACGACACTGCGTTATGTCGAGGCGCGCTCGACGAGCTGTCGCGGCGCGCTCCAAGTAAAAGTGTGCCAGATTGTATAATCGAACGTGAATAAGCAAAATGTTACGCCATAGCGATTTGGTAACGTCGTCGGGCCCCCTTTCCTCTTACCCCGTCCGAAAGGCACGGCCGTGTTCTCATTGCGGTAGGCACAACGGTCTGCCTGGGCATAGGTAGTTGCGAACGAAAAAAAATTCAACCTGTTAAGAGTAATGCATTTCGATACCGGATATGTATACCGAATTACATCCGGTAACAACAGTAAAACAATATTTTCTATAAGAGAAATTTTGGTCTCCTCGTACAAGCTGAAACAATTGTCTGACAAGTTAATTTTTCAATTTGATAATTATCAAAATATTTGGTATTTGGAGGAATTTTTTAAAAGAAATTAAGTAAAATTATACTCAGAGAACACTGTAGATTTGCCTTTTAATTTCTAATTAATAGTAATTTAATTTACGTTCTAGCGAATTGATTGATATTTACTTAACTACAATGTTGTGGTCGTTACACCGAGTTGCATCTGTGCAGAAATACAACAATAGATAATTTGAAAAGTTTATACGTTTTATTCTCGAGATGAAATATCTATACATTCAATATTGTAATTAGCGATATTACGGTTCAATAAACTGTAATTTCATGAAATTCTGGTTAGACTAATGGATCTCTCTCGCTTTATGCAACTTTGTTGCGAGTACATCTGCGAGAATTCGCGTGCTGCCAAAACTACATCAAGCGATTTTCCGCAATTTCGCCGGAGCCAATTGGCCATCGGCCTCTTTTATCTAGATCACTGTACCGCGCAAACATTGCGCAACTCGCAGTAAGAGTGAGCGCATATACATAACTTTGTCTATAGGGTGTCGTGCACGAAGCCACTTTCAGCTTTCTTTCTTTTTTGTTCAGTTTGTGATTTTTGCGTTTGTCAAGGAAAAAGCAAATTGCTTTGCTAATTATTCGCAGATTATTGATCCGTTAAATCGATGGCGTGCTTGTTAAAGTCGGATTATTCGGTTAGCTGATCGATAAATCGCTTCGTTCGCAAAGTAGAAAATAATCAGAAGTGTGTTTATCGAGTGAACTGTTTGCCTATCCGCGGTCGACCGCGTTATAGACCTTTTACACGCCGGGCGCCGGGTATGTACACTACCGGAATAGCGACTTGGGGAAAGAATAGAATAGCACGCCGCTATTTTCGGCCGGATCATCATCGAGCCACGATTCGTCGTCCATTAGCGCCTCGAGGAACGTGTGAAAGACCCTTCAGGCACGCCGAGAACGAAAATGATGCGCGCGAGATGCGTTGGCAAACCAGCGTGGCACAAATTTTGACGCTGACGGCTTGTCAAGGCGAAAGTGTTACAAGGTTCCGAATAGCGATACGTACAATGTTAACTTGATTCAAAAAAATTTGATTTTCCATGCTAAATTGCCCAACTTCCTTGTGCCCATTCAAATTTTTTATTGCGAAAAATATAAATTTCCAAATTTATTAAAATCCTCCCTGAGATATATATGGATTTTACTAATTTTTTTATATATAAATTATATGAACATACAGCTGCTAAAGAAATACGAATAAAAAATAGTCGAAAGAATAATCAAATTTCTATTTTAATCAGAAAAAGATACAAGTTACGTAACAAATTATATAAATATTTAAAAGGTTTATTACAATATTGCTTTGTTTTCTTTCTTCCTTTGATTCATCATTCATCATATGTGTATTGTGTCAAGGATAAACCTGATTTTTCATGCGAATATCAATTACATTCTGAAAGTTAACGATTGACGTCAAAGTAGTCTGCGGAATACCATCATACATCTTGATTACCGAGAAGCAGATTCCATCAAAATATTTTCGTCTTTTTTGGGAACAATGACAAATTGTTCAGACACGCGAGACTGCTTTATTCCGATTGAAAGAGGAACCGTCATACAGTCGGCAACTTTGTAACTGTTACTGAAAATATAAAGTCGCGTAAAGCAGTTTTAGTATCAATGTAAGTAAGTCTAATTCAAAGTCTTATAATATTATATTAAAAAGAATAATAAGTAATATCAAGTCCTAAATCTTAGTATTAGAAGAGACTACAAGTAATAATATGAATATTAACACATTCTTCATGTATTACTTTGAACGCGAGTTTTTTTTCGCGATCGAATCCGAGAAAGTGGACGAAAATGAATTTATTCGGATCGCACCATCGAGGGGGATCAGGAATGTCCTGGTTGTCCTAGATCAAGTACTCCTGAGATATTTTTAAAAGATCGCCAGACGCACCAACGTAATTTCAAAGGCGTGGGAAGGGTGACGGTTTTGGAGGAACAAGGAAAAAAGGGGAAGTGGCTTTTTGCTGCGGGAAATCGACAGAAAAAATAGAACGGTGCGAATTCGCCGACGAATAACAGCTTACGAAAGAGCCGGGTGTCAGACAAAGAGCTCGTAAAAAAAATTTCCGCCTGCAACTCTTCGCTACCACACGAGAAATCACAAAGTAAAAAGCACCGACGAGATACATAGTACAGATATATCGATATTTTGCGTGTTTTTCTGCTTAAATAATTTTTTTATTTATTTCAAACACCAAGTAACACTCCTGAGATTACTTCGTTGAAATATTAAAATATATTAGATGTAGTAAAAAGAAATCCATTATTTTTCCATTCAATTTCATGCAAAAATAATGGATTTCTTTTTATTACACCTAATATATTTATCCGAAAGCGATAAGTTTATGTATGTTTTGCTAATACTTGTTTCGATCAGTCAGTATAAAGTACGTAATTTCTGTATTTTTGAATTTCTGTTTAAAATATATATAATTTATCACACTGATACTTTCCAATAATTGCTAACCGTGTATATTAATATCTACAAAGTTATCAAAAGTTTACGATAATATTGATACGCTAAATACAACTCTATCTTCCTATTTACGCGTATGCTTATCAAATGGTGATTTAATAACATGATTTACGTAATCTTCGCAAAATTATCTTCCGTATTGCGATGTTTACGTTTAGAAAAGCGTGTTATATCAGATATTAGTATCATGGAGATTCACGTGACGCGTCCGTCATGTGATATACAATCATATGATAGGCTTAAATTTATCTTGATTAACTAAAAGGGAAATAATTAAATTCTAAAAAATGTATTACTTGTCGGATGTTACATTCCTCGTTGTGTAAAATTGTCGAACGGAAATAATTTTCACAATTATTCGATGTAAATCAAAAGAAAGAAAAAGGAAGAGAGAGAGGAGAGAGAGAGAGAGAGAGAGAATCATTGATACAGCTTATCAGTCACCGTGAGATGCAATACCAAAGTATTTTTCTGTCGCGGTTTACCTTCACGATTAAAATCTTGTTTGATACGAACAATCGATGGCCGATAATAAGATAATACCAGGAAAAGCACATTGCCGTTACCACGAGTGAGATCGATTACTTTTATAACTCCGATATGTGAGAACAAGTGTCTTTAAGCGACGAAAGTGAGTCTGAGACGCAACGCGAGTTTACATAAAGTGTTGTTAGTCAATATATGTGTACCGATACTTTTATTTAGAGCGTTCCTCGTTTTATTTTTAGCACTTTCATACTTCAGTACTTTTACTGATACATTAAATTTCCTTGATACATTAATTTTCTGAAAGAGATTCTTATCGGTGTCATCACTGTTTTATATCACTCAATGTTTTTTATTCTCTTTTTCTCTTTTAT
>NW_017259305.1:1213292-1218899 GCF_001594045.1 Atta colombica | reverse complement strand
TATATATATATATAATTATGTTCTTTACACAAAACGTAAGTATATCGATGATGATGAGGATACTTGATTCGAGTTTGAAATATTTATGATTCAACCTTTTTTCTCGAGAAATAAATGTACAAGAGCATATTTTCAATGTTTAGAAAAAAAATCAGTCCGAATGAAGAGGGAAGAATTTTATGAAGCTGCGAGAACGCGTTAATGGCACCGTGGAAGGGTCGAGCGTCATAGTGTTATGTAACACGCGCTCGCGAGGCCGCGGCAAGTAAAAATAAAGGAACAAAACGAGTGATGCAGAGTGGATTCTAAGGCTAGAGCAGGTCTAGGTCTAGGTCGACTAGGCGCGGCTTACTCTACGTGTTATGCCTCGATAGAGTCCACTTCCTGATTGAGAGATAGCGCAGAGATAGTACTTCCTTGGTTGAAAACACTGACTATATATCAAACGCGTTTGATTCTAATCGACTTTTTGTTTGATGTTTAATTCATCCATAAATATCACACTATGGGAACAATATATTTGGCATATCCAACCCAATTCGATTACTTATAACTTCACGGAAAGAACGATTTTATTAAAGTACTTAAAATTTAACTACACTATTAAATTTTAATAAATTATTTGTTTAAATAGTGCCAACTAAATATTTACTAAATATAAAGATATATTTATTTGGTACAAGAACCATTAATTTGACTAGCATTTCTTTTTATTGGCAAAATCTTTATTTACTGTAAGTAAATTATATTTAATAGGCACTTTTCAAATAAATATCTATTAAAATTTAATATATGTTTTCTTCAATATAGAACAGATCTGAAATTAATTTTGTTGGATCATAAAAAAACTTAAATTTTTAGATATTTCAGCAAAAGTGTTCCTTTCATATTTTATAAAAATAAAAATAATGTAAACAATTTCTTTATTTTCAAAATATTAGAATACTAATAGTATCTTATTAGTTATTAAGGAATACATAACGGCCAAACAAATGTACAGTGAATACAAAAAGTAATCGTATAAGGAAATTTTTTACTAAAAAAGCTTCATTTGTAGAAAATAAACATTAATTGGCAATTTTATTTTAACAAACATATTTTGTTTTAATATAAACAAACGAACTTTGCGTGTATTCCTGATTTTGGGAGTTAAATTTCTCGACTGTATGAATACTTTTTGAGCGTTCAAACAATACAATTTTTAATTTTCGCTTATTTTTAAAACGATATTTTCCACTATATATAACTATTCCATACTATAATTAATTATGTCTACATCTTTTAGTATAGATAATTATGAGAAATATACAATCTATTTTATTTTTTATGAATAAATTAATTTTATGAATAAATTAATTATTCAGCAAGAAATCTCTTATTAGATTAGTTGAATCGCTGTCGAATTGGTATCGAAATCATTGTATCGATTTCATTGTTTCGACATCAATTCGATGATTCGTTTCTCGCTGGATAATATTTAGTTTTCAAAAATAAAGTTTTCTTTTAATATTTTCTTTGTATGAATACTTTTTGCACTCAGTACTGTATGTATTTTATTAGAAAAAGAAAGTCGGATTAAAGGTTAACCAATTCAGCGCAACAAGAAAGAAAGATTTTGCTTGTTTACTTACTTCCTGTAAAATTGCATTATTTTATGTAAAAAGAAAAATGTGTTTCTTTTGATAGTTTTTTATAGCAAAATGATATGATGTAGACTATTTCTTCGCAGTTTCTTTTTCGAAATTACTATGCTACTATATCGCATCTATTCGCTCGTATGTGAAAGTGCAGGCGAATTCGCGTTTCCCGAAACAAGTGCACGATTTCACCGCGCGAGGAGAGGAAAAGCGCAGGCGAGAAATGAGACGCTTCGCGGCCGAGGTCTAGGTGTAGGTCTAGGTCGACTAGGAAGGGGCGCAGTGATCTACTTCCTACCCGAGGACGACAATCCGGCTTTTCTCTCGGAAATATTCGCGCGCGAAATGACGTCGATTACTCGGGCGAAACGCGCGCTGCAGAACAATAGAACCGTATTAGTGCGCTAGTTTCCATTATTATTTCGATTATTGATTATTTGATTTGTCGAAGGAAAAGTGCGTTGTGAGAAATTTCTCACAAGTAATGTGTTTCGATGAGAATTTTGCCTGTCTTAGGTAATCGGTAATGATTTACAATTGATTTACATTTGGTACTTTCGTTTCAATATTTTTCGAGTTTATTACATAATTTGATCGTGAATAAAATTAATTCCGAGACATCTTCGACATAATATATCTTCTCTTTTTGTCAGTAACGTCGACAAAAGCGTGAGTATACTTAGCTCACAGAAATCATCGTCGAGCCGAGCCAATTGCGTTTTAGCATGAAAATCGAAAGTTGTCCAGTGCATTCACACCGGCAACACGTGACATTCTCGTGACTTGCTGATTAATGGCGTCTACGGACTCCGGAAGTGCAAGCAGTATCGGATTTTTTATTGTAGGCCACGGCACATTTCGCAAATTGCACGTGAGGCAGAAAATAACGGATCGCCATAAACGCTACGTCGATTTCGTGGTGGGCGAGCTTCTCGATTCGCGCGCAAGTGAGCTCTTGTTCTCTTTTTTTTTTCCTGACCAAACAGATACCGCGTGATGTTAAACTTGAATTTAATTATCCATTTGCAAGACAGATTCTCCTACTCTTCGTTACTTACATTCATAATCTCTTATTTACGATTGAATTGTTTTCTCTAATTTCTTATTATAATTAATGTGTTTTGTAACATAATATTGTAAACATAAAGATAATCATAATCTCGATATTTCATCGGCTCGTTAACACTTTTTATTCAAGTTATTTTTATTTCAATTCAATTTCTTTATTTCGCCAAAGTTTAGAATTTTAGAGTTTACGACTCGCTGAATCTCCGCTTCTCGTTGGCGAAGTTTCGCGCGACGCTACGACCATTTCACATTGATATCGCACGATCCAATAATAAGTGCAAAGTTCCTTTAAATAGCGCCGCTAGCGTCCGTTGAATATTCATAAGAAAGTTAAACCTCCGTGTGGAATTCGTTACGATACCGTGCAATGAAGGTTACGGAATTAAATAGTTTGGCGTGAATTCGTTTTATGTCCTTCGTATAAATTGAGATTACCATTTGCAAAAATTATTTCTGCATCGCGTGAAATGAAATTTATGCGGATGTCTATTATACATTCAGCATATAAGTGTACAACTTTGCTTCCGCCGTTTGCCTATAGACGGCTTTAGCGGTAAGTAGTGATCGAAATAAATAGATCATAGACGTCATACAATAAACTTGGGCATCTGTCAACATAACCCCATAGAAACATTAGTCGATTTGTGTCTGCATCATAAAGTTATTCTCGATTGAAAATGTCAGTTTCCGAGCCAAATTCTCGTCATTTGCGGGAGGTTTTAATTTTTTGCTTCAATATGAAGAAATCTGCGGCTCATCGAATGCTCTAAAATACTTATGGTGAGGCCGCTATTACTGAAAGAACGTGTCGTGAGTGGTTTCAACGCTTCAAGAACGGTGATTTTGATGTCGAAGACCAGCATAGCGGTGGAAGAGAGAAGGTTTTCGAAGATGCAGAATTGGAGGCATTACTCGAGCAAGACTCGTGTCAAAATCAAGAAGAATTGGCACGATCATTGGGAGTGACTCAACAAGCCATTTCAAAACGCTATTTCAAAGCCATGGGAATGATTCAGAAGTAAGGAAATTGGGTACGAATTGAAGCCGAGAGATGTTGAACGGCGTTTGTTTGCTTGTAAACAGCTGCTTGAAAGGCAAAGACGGAAGGGATTTCTGCATCGCATTGTGACTGGGGACGAAAAATGAGTTCATTACGATAATCCCAAGAAGCGCAGAAAATCATAGGGAGTTCCCGGCCATGCGTCGACGGCCAAATCGAATATTCACGGCTCCAAGATCATGCTCTGTATTTGGTTGGACCAGCTCGGCGTAGTGTATTATGAACTGTTAAAACCGACTGAAACAATCACAGGCGATCGGTATCGAACGCAATTGATGCGTTTGAGCCGAGCATTGAAAGACAAACGGCCGCAATACAACGAGAGACACGAGTGATTTTGCAGCATGACAATGCTCGACCTCATGTTGCGAAAGTGGTCAAGACATACTTGGAAACGTTGAAATAGGAAATCCTACCCCACCCGCCGTATTCTCCAGACGTTGCTCCCTCTGACTATCACTTGTTTCGATCAATGGCACACGGCCTGGCTGACCAGCACTTCCGGTCTTATGAAGAAATAAAAAATTGGATCGATTCGTGGATAGCCTCAAAAGATGACCAGTTTTTTCGACGCGGGATTCGTACACTACCCGAAAGATGGGAAAAAGTAATGGCCAGTGATGGACAATACTTTGAATCATAAATGTATAACCAGTTTTTTACAATAAAGCCTCGAATTTCGGAAAAAAAACGGCGGAAGCAAAATTGTACACCAATATATTACATCGATTATTGTTACATTGACATGTTTACAATAAATTTTATTAAGCAAATTAAAATAAAGGTAAAATTTAATTTTTTTTACAGTGATTTTACAGTGAGTATAGAAAAATAGGTTATTGCTAATTTATGTAATTGTAAATAAGTTTTAGATTGCATTTTTTGCTCCAGAGGTATTCAGTCTTGTAGATAAAGAAAAAAATGTTAATTAGGATATTGCGCTTACTTGGGGAGAAAACACTTATCTGATAAGAATTTATTAATATAAGCGAGCAAAATATGTGAAAAATAACCTTGTAAGAGGGAAATTTTAATTAGAACGTTGCGTTCACTCACTCAAGAGTCTATTATTTACAAAAACTCCATTAAAAGACTTAATTCAAGGCTACATCATTCGCGCATCGTTCTTAGGATCATCCAGTACACGAAGCAGAAATTTTAATTAGAGCACCGCATTTATCTGCGAAACAATTACCAAGAAACCATTAATACGCACGAAAGACACAAAGTAAAATCGCATTTTATATCGGCCGTCTTCCAGTTCCGGATCGCGTTGCAAGTTAACAGAGGAGTTCCTAATTGGAACGTCGAAATTGCGAGACGTTGAATTTGCGTGAAAATCATGATAGAAAAAAAAAAGGGAAAAGAATCCATTGATTTGCACGTGCAAAGAACCGTAAAGGATAAAATTCGCGTGCGTGGCGTCTTCCGTGCACGCGCACCGTCTTTCGGATCACCCTGTAGACGAGAGGAGGAAAGAAGGAGGACGGTTTTACAGATAGGCGCGCATAGGCTGGTAGAGAGAAGCGCGTCCTTCCTGGGTCTCTGCCCCTGCACCGACGTGTATATTGTAGTATTGTATATTTGCAGTGTACATATTATCAGAGCGTGCTTCTCTGTGTGTGCGCACTTGCCGTGCCTGCCGCGTCCGCGTCTCGTGCTGTGTGTGCGTGTGTGTGTGTAAATATGCGTATATACGCACACGCGCTGCCACCGCCGCCGCCAGCAAAAATGCATAGCACTGTTGCACCAGACGGTTCTCAACCGCTCACGCGACGTATTTAGCATGGCCCTCCGTTCGCACAGCTTTTGTTTACGACCAATCCATCGCGTAACGAGGTG
>NW_017259305.1:1206765-1213192 GCF_001594045.1 Atta colombica | reverse complement strand
CTTTTTTCCTTTTTTAAAAAAAAAAAAAAAAAAAAAAAGAGCGCCGCAGAAACCACATCTCCAATCTTTCCATAATGTTTATCCATTGCGTTCGTTTTGTTTGAGGCACACACGAGATTATATCCAATCGTAACGCTATAAATTCCTAAAATATATATTTATAAAAATGTTTTCAAAATCTCAAAATGATATTCCAAGGGTATTCCGCGGAATGTCTTCAAAATGTAAGAACAATATTCAAATAATCGTTAACTATTCTATTTAATATATATCGTTACATATTTTGAAGAATGTTCCATATATATGTGTAAAATTATAATTTTCGCAGAAATTCCAGATCCCTGAATACATTTTAAATAAAATTTTACTGTCAAAAACATTTCTTTTACTTTTACCTTGGCTGATGAAAGTAAAAGAAATGTCTTTAACAATAAAATTCAGAATCCCCCAATTTTAAGAATTCACAAGCAAAATGCTGCGCTTCTATTCTTTCCCAGATGATTTTTATTTATGAATTAATATATCTCCTCTGTCGACGGAGATGCGTATTGCTTGTGAGTGAGTGATTTTGTAATATATACAAGAAATGTTGATACAATGTTTTGAATATATCAATGTTTTGAATATTTCATTCATATTCAAGCATTCTGTGAAAATTCTTTTGCTATTTCGAAATATTCGGCACACTGAGAATACGAATCGAACGTTCTATGAATGATTAGCATTTATAACTGTGAATATACGTTGAAAAAAAAACTGTGAATATTGAAAATGGAAGTAGACTCTGTGATTGTATCAGCAGAATTTTGGTCATCTTTGGTCATCTAGTTACCTCGATTAGAATTATAATACATTTATTACTATAAATTTTCGATTTGTCCGCATTTTTCACTAGAATTATAATTAATGTAGCTAGACTTTTTTCTGCATACATATAATTCAAATCTGTACATCGCTTGAACATGATCAAATTTACAATAATATATATCTTGAATATATTTATGTAATTCAATTGTTTAAAAATTACATTGAGTCTATTCACGTTGCCTGCACTTAGAATCTTTGCTTTCTCTCTTTTCAACATATCCGAATATTTATCTCGTTTTAAATATAAAAATTTCAAGCAGCGCGTGAACAAGTTTATTACATTTGCGAAGATATTGATTATGGAGAATAAAATTCAAACTCCGTACACTACGAATTGTGAATCGCTGAAATAAGAAGAATCTCGTTTTCGCGCGGAATTATTCTTGGGGCAGAGATATGTGGCGACGTTCGATAGATTCAGTTCAACGGCGATAGAGATAATCGGCAACTGAAGGATAGTGCCGAGAGAGGAAGTGGGAGAGAGCGTGTTCGTAAGCCGAGTAAATGCCTCCTTCAAGGTTTCCTTCCATTTGCCGACAGCTATTGGAACACGTCGGATCGCGTGCTGTGACTTGGCTCGTAGTGATCGCGGATATTTTCGAAATTTATCGACGTCATCGTATATGATGACAATAGTCGGAACTCTGGGTGCAAGAACCAGACGAGGTCACACTATTCCAAATGTCGCAGGAATTCCCGAAAAGCAAGATATTTCGAAATTATCGCATACCAAAGTTCTATCTTTATTTGGATTTGTATGAAACTAATAACAAAATCAATATAGATAATCGCTTTTGCGATTGTAGATCTTTGTTTATAGATGTATTACACGTATTTTTTAACAAAATAGAAAAGTTACAGATTTTTCTATTTTATCTTTGAAAGTAAATATAAAACGGCGGATCGATGGTAATTTAGATTCTAGATAAAAAATTATTTCACGAGACATCTAAAAATTATTATTAAAAATAGACATATTTTGAAAAAATAATTTAGATAAAATAAATTTTCATGTGAACTATGAAATTCTATATCGTTAAAATAAATAGAAATTCATTCATTTTTATACGGAATGTTTAAATGGAAACAAATAAATTTTAGTCCCTTTTTGAGAGAGTCTATACATCTGCTATATCCTTAAATGTTTCTCAAGTAAGAAACATCTACAGATGTATTCAGAATTTAATTAGTTCTGAGAACCTACAAATCTATTTGCGCTTCCTATAGTTCAAAGTCGATTGGAAATAATTACGCGTAATAAATATGATACCGCAATATCTAATGATGTGATTAGACGCAATAAAATTATTAAAGAAATTTGTGATTATTTATTTTAGTAATAAGTATATAACAACGTTATCATATTGAGAGTTACTGCCACGTTTACCGCACTGTTGTAATCACTCCGTTGATTATGTAAACACGTACAGTTGTGTAAATGTGTCTCTTTATTGCATCGATTTATGAACCATCACATATCCTGCGGCTATTAAAGTAAACAATTTACCGAGGAAAGTTAATTATCGCATAATCAACGTAAACGACATATTTGCGTCACGCAGTTTTTCCAATGAGATTACCAAAGTCGATTCTTCCCATTATGCTCTGTCCGAAATTTTTTTTTCTTTTTATCATAGGGGTTGATAAAAAAATTCGAACGATCACTACGTTTTGATACGCATGTTGACACTCCGTTCGTATCTCATGGTGCGTTTCCTGCCGCTGAAAATAGATTCCTTCGGACATTTAAATGTAGCTTTCGGTGGCGGAGGAGGAAGCGCGTGAGCTCGAAATAATCTTCGCGTTTTCGACTTTCAATTTCGACCGGCCGGCGCGGCGGTCTCTGCACACCGACAACGTTCTCCGAAACTGACGCTAAATAAACAGAATTTAAACGCTAAATTCTACATGAAAATAACATCGACGAAAGTGAACGTGGCATTGCATTCGATGCCTAAACAGAACAACTAACGTTACTTTAAGGACTAAGAGATTAATATAATTACATCTAAATATAAAATGGAAACTAGTTAATTTTTTTTGAACGCATTTAGACGTTTTTATAAAGCAATTTTTCAATTTTACGCTGGTAGAATTTAATAACAATTTCTACATACTGCATTGCCGGAACGAAATGATATTCCATAGAAGAACGCGGTTAATTCGGAAATAATCACCTGTTTTATATCTCAGCGGTGAAAACATATAAATTGTAAAATATTGTTTAACATTTTTTTCTTCTCTTTTTTAATAATTATTCTTGACAAACCGTTAAATACGCAATTTCATCGCACACTCACGATAAAAGCGTTGTATAATCTTTATTATTATTATTATTTTTTTTTTTAAGAAATACTGTCATAATATGAGCTATTTACCGTGCTTATTCCATTTAATATTTATTTGGTTTCTACTTACTTTTTTTTTAGAAAATTGTAATTAAATCCATGGACGGAACAATTTTGCTGAAATATATATCTTATAAAAATTTAGCTAAATATAAATAGAATTAAAAATAATTTTGTTGAACCATCAAAATAATAAAAATTTCAAATATGATGAACTACGTTGCAAAAAGTTTTAACATTTTTATAATCAATTTTGTTAACAATTCTGTTAACAAAATTATTTTGATGATCAAACAAAATTATTTTCAAATCTGTATCTATCTAAATTTTTAGATACTTCAGCAGAAGCGTCCTTTCCATGCATATATCGTAAAAATTCTTGAATATTAATAAATTGGAAAACAATCAATATGCTGTTAATGATTTTAATTGGAGTGTAAAATAATCCAAGTGATATCGTTTAGTAAAAAAAAAAAAAAAAAAAAAAATCAGGTGATTATTCTCGGATTAATTAGATGGTCTACAGTATACATAGAGATACGTCTCCTCATTTCGTATTTGCCCATTCTTTAGTCTCGAAATTCTGACCAACGAGCCCGACTCGCCTACGTGATGAGCGTCACTTTCTTTATTCCTATTATGCTAGCTCACGTATAGTCTCACATATGCACGTGTGTGTACGCGCGCATCATGGTTATATGCACGTGCATACACGCAACTCGCCGTGAGTGCGGAAGAGAGAGGGCAGCCAAATGGGAGAGAGAGAAACGATGCAGCTAGAGTACCGTGCGAGTATAACGCCGAAGGCATGTATCGGCGGTTCCAGCGAGGTATAGACGATGACCTTGTCGTCGGCAATTCACCCCGTCTGACCCCCCTCTCTTTCTCCTCCCCTCCATTCTGACGGCGCGGTACCCTTTCCTTCTCCTTTTCCTTCTCCTCCTTCACCTCCTCTTCGTTCGCCTCTTCGTCGGTACTCGGTTCTCTGTCCTACTCTTCCTCGCCTTCCAACATCGTGCATCGTCGTGTCCTTCCCTTCTCCGCTGTTTCGTCAGTTCCTCCAGGGTGGTAGTGTGATCGTTCCTTACACCCTGCCCAACAACTACTACCACCCTCCCGTCCCCTTCCCTCTGAACGCGCGTGAACCAACACGTCCGATGTTCTCCGTTCTCGTTGCACTCGTCGAAAAAGACATAACCACGTCTCTCTCAAACTTCCACTCTCGTTCGCTCGCTTTGTCTTCCCTCCCTGTTTCTCTCTTTCTTCGTTTTCGCGCTTCGCTTGTATATCGCGTGCACTTCGCGCGCGAACTTCATTCCCTCTCTATCCTTCATTTGCCCTAGACTCACATCTCACATTCTTCCTATCTCTCTTCCTCACCTATCTCGCACTTCTTTCTTCTTCTCTTGCTCGATAAAGTGCGTCCGTCGTTGTGCCCTTCGCTCCGTTTCCTTTATGACGAAAGCCTAACTAATTCTTGTCTTGCGCCTCCTTGTCTTGTGTGGAGGATGGAAGATCATGGAGGACACTACTAGATATATAACCTGCGCCTCCCAATTATCTCTGGTTTCCTCCTTTTCTCTCTTTCTCTTTCTTTCTTGTGGTCTAGAGTCTCAGAAATCTCATTTCTTTTTCTACTTATACTTGCAGTCGCATGATCGTTATTCTTCTAAACTGCTATATTTTCAAAGAATAGATATATAAAAATTACGACGAATTTATAATTTTTATTAAATAAATAAATATAATATCGCTCGAATATTTGCATTACAAAACAATATATATTAGTAATGACCAATAACGAGTACAATGAGGTGTTTGAATTATAAATTATTTAATGTGTATATTGAAAATATAATATAAACATTTCGACTCACAGTCTTCGTCAATATACTAATCGTAAAAATTTCGTTCTGGTGTGTAAAAATATGATTAACAATACTCTGGATCGTCCGTCCAAAAGTGGTCACATTCCATAAATCATCGAGTACCATGTCCGTAATAACCATCAAGATGTAATTCAAAATATTGTATAACAAAATTCTCGTTAAATGGCGAGAATCGACGTTAAATTCATTGATATTAGTAGTAGTCAAGATGTTAAAAATGGTATGAAATGAAATCCATAATTAAAATAAAATTGATAAATCAGAAAATAATCATTTCGAGCTGTTACTTTTGACAAGTCCCAAGGATATAATTTTTACACACTGAAAAAATGGATTTTTTAATTCCGAGTGAAAGGAAAGAAAAAAATAGAAATAAATTGTTCGAATCTCATCTTTTTTCTCGGTGCAGCGAATATTGTATATTTGCGATAACGGCACATATTGTATATTTGCGAAAATACCTATTCTTTATCGTTTCAACTTGCTTCCGTTCGTCAGAGTTAAAGATCTCTCCTTTTTGCTAAGATGTACATTTTCTGCTCGTTCATTGCGAGGATAGAAAGATCGCGGAAAGAGGAAGAGAGCGTGCGTAGGTTTCTTCCTATCTGCTCGTTCATTTTCATTCGCGTACAGTCAGCTTCAGAATGATTGGAGCATCTCTTGTTTCACATGTTTACTAGTACTTACTTCTATATATATAAGAAATTTTTTAGATAAACTAAATTTTGAACAGAGGGGATGTCCGATTTCACAGAGAATGTCCTATATATTCATATATGTATATATATATGTATATATATATATATATATACATATATATTAGGTGTACAATTTTGCTTCCGCCGTTTTCCTATAGATGGCTTTAGCGGTAAGTGGTGATCGAAATAAATAGATCATAGACGTCATACAATAAACTTGGGCATCTATCACTTGGGCAACATAACCCCATAGAAACATTAGTCAATTTGTGTCTGCATCATAAAGTTATTCTCGATTGAAAATGTCAGTTTACGAGCCAAATTCTCGTCATTTGCGGGAGGTTTTAATTTTTTGCTTCAATATGAAGAAATCTGCGGCTGAGGCTCATCGAATGCTCTCAAATACTTATGATGAGGCCGCTATTAGTGAAAGAACGTGTCGTGAGTGGTTTCAACACTTCAAGAACGGTGATTTTGATGTCGAAGACCGGCATAACGATGGAAGAGAGAAGGTTTTTGAAGATGCAGAATTGGAGGCATTACTTGAGCAAGACTCGTGTCAAAATCAAGAAGAATTGGCACGATCATTGACTCAACAAGCCATTTCAAAACGCCTCAAAGCCAT
>NW_017259305.1:1204394-1206378 GCF_001594045.1 Atta colombica | reverse complement strand
TATATATATATATATATGTATGTATGTATAAAACATGAATATTGTGGATATCGAATGAATAATAAAAAAATGACAATTCTAATCCTTATAATCATTTCACAATATGTCTTTATAATATTTTGCCACATTTTTGTTTTGGAGTGTACATAAATATGTTCTTCTATTTTGTATTAATTTTTTGTGTAAGGAGAGAAATTTATAAAAATTATCTCTTGAAAATAAAACAATTATATTCAGTTTATTCTAATACTAAAAAGTTCGAATAAAAACAATCGAAGTCACTAAAAGTATCGGATTTATCATATCCATTGATATTAATTTAATTTACGATTTATGGGACACTTATTGTCAAAATCGAAATTGTAATTAATTTTTCCGTTAAAAAAAAAAAGCGGAATTAAATTTATTGAGAAACATATACATGTACATTGCTTCGATGCTTTCTTTTGTCTCCTCTCTCTCTCTCTCTCTCTCTCTCTCTCTCTCTCTCTCTCTTTCATCGATATTCATTATTTACTATATGTGCCTGTTTGTACACATTTCCTGTTTCGTAAATTATATATTACTGTCCCACATATCCGTTCGTATTCGGTCACATGTCTGTCAAACTCCGAAGTCGAGATCAGCCAACGATTATTATAAAAAGAATCCCTTTCAAAGAGCAAAACTTTCGAAAATGGTTCGTATAACAAGAAAAAGGAATTTTCGAAAGTCATTTATCATTGTATATATATCTCCATCATTTTTTAAGTCTTGATTATTAATTTAATTGCGCGGAAGTTAATATTTATTTGTGCATGTAATCGTTCAACTTCACATTCTTCCCATGCATAAACCTGCCTGTAACTCTTAACGCAAATTTCGTTATCATTATAACTTCGCTACGCAGCTCTAAGGAAACTTGCGTTAAGGCAGGTGCAATGATTTGTTACATAATCTGGACCATCTCTGAAATCGAAAGGTGATGTATCTGCAGAATGCGGGCAATTTCCTTGATATTTCTCTGTGATATTACGAGTTGCACACACATTCTCGAAAGTTGACAACTCAAATGATTCATTTCCGTCTCCGGGAAGCGATTCCCTTCCTAATCTGTATCTTTGTTTCGTTGTATCGTGACAAGAGAGAAGGAAAAAGAGAGAGAAAAAGAGAGAAAGAGAGAGAAAGAAGAACGAAGAGGTTCGTCCGAATGCGAATTCACGCTTGCATTCGCGCATCACAATCTAAATATAACGCGACCCGCTGCATGTACGCACGCACGCACGCACTTTGCGTCTGTTCTGAGACGTGCGCACGCGGCTGCGCCGCGCCAATGCATAGTGCACACTACACGCGCGCACGATGTCGCGACCAGCCTAGACCTAGACCCACTGAGCTAGCCTAGATACGCGGGCATATGCGCCCGCGAGTGGGATGCGGAGGGAGAGCTGAGACGGGACGAACTCGGAGACGAGGAAGGGAGACCGGGGATGAAGTACGGACGGACTGAGCTGTTTCTAGTACTATCGGAGAAAGTGAACGGGCGTGGCGACGCGGCGCGCGGCGGCGGCGGCAGCGGCAGCGGCAGCGGTGGCTCCACACGCAAAACTCTTCCTAATGTGCACGATACGGTCCTTCCTTTCCTTCGTGTTCGATTTCTATAATATTATCTGCTTGACACGCTCCATACCTATATATATGTATGCGTATACGCATATTGACGCGCCGATGTACGAGTTCCCAGCCGTCGTTCACCCTAATATAATGAATAAATGATTCCCCTTCTGTCTCTACCGCGAGCGAGCTGTTACGCAAAAAAAAAGTTATCGCTATCCGCTAACCTTCGGATAATAAAAAGTTTTTAACCAAGTCTGTGCGCTTTGTGCTATCGTACCATGTACAAACATATGCACATATATATATATATATATATATACATGATCACATCAATATATCAATGCAAAAAAATTAAATGCAAAAAATAAATGCAAAAAAGAAAAACCGG
>NW_017259305.1:1203958-1204294 GCF_001594045.1 Atta colombica | reverse complement strand
TATATACATATATATATTTTAATTATATTTATTTCGACACACTTACCAATCGACAGCCGTTTCCGATTAATATTCAAGAGCACGTTATGCACGTTATAAAATAAATTTTATCATTACATACGCAACGTCTACACCAGCTAATTTCCACATTAATGTATTCAAGAAGTTCTGAGCGATTAACATTCCATTTTATATGTTGAAAGCGACTTACTGTAATTTTTAATTTCCGGACTATTGTATTGCGTTAGTGGTACACTGAAAATGACTTAATGAGACTCGATTTTAAACATCAAAGCGTTTAAAATCGATTTTTATATGAGTATTATACTCTTTTTA
>NW_017259305.1:1202453-1203858 GCF_001594045.1 Atta colombica | reverse complement strand
TCAAATTAATATTGATTTTTCTTCTTGTATCAAATAAATATATCTTTATATTTAATAAATATTTAGTTGACAGTATTCAACTAAATATTTATTAAAATTGATTATATTTTTTTTCAGTGTACGCGTACTTAGAAGTTCGGAATAAAGTAATTGTTCCTATTAGTGTTTTTTTGCTTATCACTGAATTAGTTATTAAATATTATAGCTGTAATTTTATTTGCTTGAAATTAATATTGATTTTTTAACTATTTCTTTTTTTTATTAATATTTCTTTAATAAAATTAAAAAATATTAATACTTTATAATGTTTTTGATAAAAATAAAAAACATGTTTTTTTGCCTAAATGTGCCCCCAATTGTGTACCTATCCACATTTTAACATATAATACTAAAACAGATAATAAATTTAAGCTAATTGTTTAAGTTAATATTACATAAATCATTATTTCAATTATACTTATTTCAATGTACATTCATAACACGACGTTCTCAGCTCCAACAGGTCATACTAATAGAGACGAGCTCAAATCTTGCGGCATGTATTATGGATTCACATAAATTCCTCAGATCTTTCGAAAAATGTTTAAAATATTTTAATAGTTAAAAAATGAAATATTTTTTTAGGAACGTACACTAATAATTTGACTTAATAAAAAAAAATACTTTTTTTTATTTATTTATCTAGTGTGAGTAATATATAAAATGTTGCTTCGAGCGCAACTAAATTGGGAGATCAAAAACTCACAAAAATCATCAAAAATCCAAAATTTAAATTATTTAAAAACTCATAAAAGGACTAGAAAAAATGAGTTTTTACTGAATTTTGAAGACTTTTTTAAGCGAATTTCAAATCTTCAAATCTCTCTCAAACCATCATAAAAATTTCCGAGCGCAATTCTTGTGAGGGGAGAGGGGCACAATTTTTGCAAGTAAAATGAGTAAAAATTAAATATAATAAAAACCTTTAAATTTTCTACTAATTTCAAATACAATAATTTTAAATACAATACTGTTTTTGAAAGCATTTAAAATTGTGAAATTAGTAGAGAATGATTTGAGTGTTGTGGGAGATTTGAAATTCACTTTAAAAAGTCTTGAAAATTGACTAAAAACTCATTTTTTCTAGTCCTTTTATGAATTTTTTAAATGATTTTTGTGGATCTTTTGATGATTTTGTGGATTTTTTGATCTCCCAATTTAGGTACGCTTGGAGGCAACATTTTATACACTTTTTGCACTTTATTAGTGTATTTTCTTTATGGATTATTTAAATATAAAAATACATTAATAGGGACAGACACGTAATAGGAACAGTTATCCTAATTGAATTTTGAATGTATACTTTTGAATTTTGTATGTATACTTGGATTGGCCGAACAATTTTTCACAGTTAATTTTGCTCTCT
>NW_017259305.1:1198866-1202353 GCF_001594045.1 Atta colombica | reverse complement strand
CTCTCTCTCTCTCTCTCTCTCTCTCTCTCTCTCTCTCTCTCTCTCTCTCTCTCTCTCGCTCTTGCTCGTTCGCTCGCTCAGTCTTTTTTTTAAAGTTTCTAACGAAATAAGATTAAGGAGTTCTCCGACTGCAGTTGTGCTCAACTTAATGAGCACATTAATGCTCACCATTATGAAAATTTTTATGAAAATTTATTTCATTTTTATACAATATAAGATATTTCATAAGTATTAATGTGTTTATACAAGTTTTTTTTAAAAAGTAATCCATTAGTAAAAAGAAATCCATTATTTTTGCATGAAATTGAATGGAAAAATAATGGATTTCTTTTTACTATACCTAATGTATATGTGTGTGTGTGTGTGTGTGTGTGTGTGTGTGTGTGTGTGTGTGTGTCTGTCTGTGTGTGTGTGTGTGTATTTTTAAACGCTTCTTCTTTGAAATAGAATATTTTGATTTTTAATCCCGCTCCAGGTATTGAATTTTAAAGCACATATGTTCAGGACACTAAAACGAGCTTATTGTAAGTTTGAGAAAAATCTAAAGAAAATGGATTTTTTCGGAGAACGTCCTTAAACGTTAACCATTTATAAGAACCATAGTATTTATTCTTCCTATTTATTTTACATGCAAATTATATACGAGCGTATTTTCGTAATGTTAGATTTACATCGTATACGACATCCGCGCGATCGATTTTAGCATACTCACCGACACCATTCAATAATGCGTTACATCATCTGTATGTGTAACAAAGCCAGAACACTCTTGCACACAGTTCTCGATGCCGCAACCTTTTTATATTCAAAGTTACCGTATTAAACTCTCGACCCACATTCGTAGGACACGTGAACACTGCTCTCTCGCCCCTCGGTATGCATAAACCGACGTTGGACAGCTCGCTGTGCGGCTAGAGTATCGCTGTTATTGCGACGAGGATCGCGCGACCTTGCGAGCCCGACGTGTTATCCCTGTCAAATGAATGCATCCCCCGGATAATCCCATCTATCTGATCGTCGCAACCCTTCGGTAGCATTTCCCAGAAGTACATTTCCATGTAATTTCTGCCGGAAGAAGTTATACGAGAGTTCTTGGAAGGCTATGTCCTATATAGTTAGAGATGTTTTCCAAGTAATCGCAGAACAAATGTTGTAAATATTACTTGATTTGATCGCATCATAAAAGCTTTCTGTGATTGAACTATTTCATATTGCAAAAGTATGACTGATGTCCTATTTCTGTTTCTATCAATGTAATTTGATTTTAATCTGGGCTTAATTCACTCTTTATCTTTTTCTGATTCTTAAAACTAGAAGAGGTAAAAAAGTAAGTTAAACAAAAATAATGTTAATCTATATTGGTAGAAATGAATACTATCATTCTCCATTATATTTATTCTTAATTTAAAACTGATAAAATGATACTATTATTGCGAAGAAGTTAATTTGCACAAATTTTCTTGGTCAGCATTTTCCTGTAAAATTATTCGATACGAACGTGACCTACTTTCGTTCTGTGGATCCTAATTATTTTGTACATGTATATGCCTCTTTTTCCTTAAAAGATTTTTCGATGGCGCATACGTTTATCACGTGTTGTAGAAAATAATAACGTGACTGCCCCACGAAAACGGAAGGCTCGCTCTTATCGCTAGCCGTCAGAAATGATTTTCTTTTTAGCCGACTCGAATCTCGCGTTACGTAACGGCGCGATAGACGCGAGTGGTCCGCGAGTATCGATTCTCAGGGCCAGATCCCCATGGCAAGGGATTAATGACTTATTTACATTCATTGCAATATCTTATTATTATAATCGTCAGTAGCGGATTGTGGAGCAAGATAAGGACACCCCTTTCCCCCTTCCTCCGTTCTGCGAGACGATCAGCAGCGCTGACCCAAATCGGTTCGCGTTGACCCCTTATCTCAACTAAGACCTACGTTTTTGGCAATAATGGCAATTGCCAGAGGAGGTTATCGTCGCGATAGCCGCGGTCGGATCTCTAGCGAGTATCACGAATGCACAAGAATTTCGCTCGTCGCCTACTTACCAGAACAGTTTATCATACAAATTTTTTTCGCGTGACACATCTGACGACGCGCGCTCTCTCTCTCTCTCTCTCTCTCTCTCTCTCTCTCTCTCTCTCTCTCTCTCTCTCGCTCGCGGATGCATTTAATGATCCTGATTTTCCTTCAACGGAATTATTTCGAGAGAGAGAGCGCGAGAGAGAGAGAGAGAGAGAGAGAGAGAGAGAGAGAGAGGGGCGAAAGGCGCTCTATATGTACGTTCTGTAATTAAGTTTTGAGAATAAATTTTTTTATAATTGTTTCGATGGAATTATTTCTTTTTTTCTCATAATATGTAAACCTATCCAAATTATTAATCGATAATTATACAAATAATCCGGGAGTAGTCACACATGTATATCATTTTTTTTATGTAAACAATCGCATAAGTTTTTACGCTCCAATTAAAGTGACTATTATTAACAATATATTATTGATTGTTTTCCGATTTATTATAGTATTTGAGAACATGGATTTGAATTTAACCACAACTTTTTGACAAAAGTAATTAAAAACCAAACAAATATTAAATAAAATATATATACAGTCGTTAAATAATTTCTTATAATAGTATTATATATTTATTATATATTTATTATGACTACATTTATAGTATTTCTAAAAAAATAAAGGATTTTAATGTAACACTTTTTTATTACGAGTTGTCAATGGACTTGCATATTTAAAGATCCATAAAATATTAAAAAAAAAAGAGAATTTTTGTAAACAATATTCATACAAAATAGTATTTTACAACATATTTTCTTGCCACTGAAATGTAAAAATATTCCACGTGACTATTCCCAGGTTAGAATTCTATCGTTCAAAGAATTGTACGATAGAAACGAAACTTTATTTTTAAAAATTTCGTAGAAAAAAAAACGATTAAATCGATTAAAAGTTTGAACTTGTAATTTAGTAATAGAACCCGAAAGGTCGTAGATTTCATCATATATTTATTATAACTTTAGTTGAAATCTCCCGCGTCATCACGAGAGATAATACATTAAGAAACAAGCTCGAAAACTGCGAGTTTACTTTTTTTTTTACAATTTTATATACAACAAACGTAGGATCAGCTCGAGAGTTTCGCGCAGGTGTTGGTGCGCCCACGCAAGCAACGTGGGAAATATCTCCCTCTTCGTAAGCGGCGAATATTTAAGTAACCGCCTCGACGCGACCGTCATCGGGTTCTTCCTGTTAGTCGTGCAACATAAATCCTACTATCGTCCCCACTTCGTCTTACCGGCAAAATTATACGCGAATTGCGCAAGAAATATTTGCCTGAGGAGAGATCCGACGAATAATTCGCTCTCTTATTGGCCAGAAATGAACGGTTTCGTAAATATAGTTGCGAACGGAGAATCGTTTCTCCGCGGATCCCCTCAAGGTCGTATTTCAACCAGCCGCGAATTCTCAAATG
>NW_017259305.1:1195921-1198766 GCF_001594045.1 Atta colombica | reverse complement strand
CTCTCTCTCTCTCTCTCTCTCTCTCTCTCTCTCTCTCTCTCTCTCTCTCTCTCTCTCGCGTTTTCTTATTTGTTTTCTCTTTCTCTTTCTCGTTCTTTCCCCGTCAATTAATAGTGGGTCCACTGCTCTTTGGTGAAGAAGAGGAGACCTGCACCTCTGGCCTCTAAATTCAGTATCATTCGACCATTAAACACCGGTCGCCGCACCGCGTCGTATTTTGCATCACGCGAAACTACGCTGTTCCCTTGCATTGCCGCTCGCTTGCTCTTCTTCCTCCTCTTCATCCTCCTCCTCCGCTTCTACGGTCGCAAGAAGTGCAACGACGAGAGTGCTGCGCCATGGTCACTGACCTCGCACACATTGCGCGTCGTCTACGCGACGACGGAAGAGAGAAGAGATGTGCATTCTTACCATTTGCTCTTCTCGTCTTCCGATGTGTGTGCTCCTCTCTCTTCCTTCTTTCCTTATTCCTGTCCTCGTGACTGTCGCTATACTAACATATAGCGAATCAGATCGGCGTGGGAGCGATAAGGTAATTCTGGAAAATGCAACTGTACGTTTCTTACTGCTCTCTTTCTTCAAAAGCGACACAACAAAAAGCCTAATTTTCGAATTATATTACCATAAATGAATTAAACACTCTATCAATCATCAAAAGTGAACTAGCTTTACCCTACATCTGCAATTTGGGTTATTTTTGGCATAAGCGAAATGTCACTCTCAAATTTCTCCAAAATAAGAAAAGATGGAGTCTGATTTTCCCTCCTAAAATATCTTCTTAAAAAATTATTTAATAATGTAATAGAGATGTTGAAAGTAATCCTGCATAAGTTTTTCCACATTTTTTGATAAAACTGGAATTAAAAAGTAAAAGAAAAAAACTTGAGCTGGACGGAAGAAATAAAAATATAAATTGCAGACGGAGGATTAACTTTGTAGAAAATTATCACAATTAAAAAAAAAGATGATTTGTTTTAGTATTGTAAAACGAAAATTACAACATGATATTTGATCATGTTAAGAATATTCTTTTTGCTGATATTAATTGATTAGTCAATAACTTTCAAGAAAGAGTTGAAAAATAGTTTTTCTCTGAAATTGAATTTTTTTTAATAGAAATGAGCCAAGTGGGTCATATTCGGCCAAGGCGGATCTTAGTATCTAATAATATTTTTGTGTGAATTTTTCTAATTTCCAGTTAAAGTGAAAAGCATAAAAATTCACACAAAAACATTAGGCATTAACAATAAGATCTACCTTAATTAATAGCCCATTTGTTTTTATTGAACATTTCTTAGTGTATTTTCACTCAATATTGCTTAATTTTTTTAGTTGTGTCACTTTTGAAGTAAAGAAGCATGCCAGTAGTTCATCACGTTCATCGTGCTTTTTTTACGATACGTCTCTTTAACTATCAATCATACAGGTACCACTTTATTACTTGACGATAACTCTCGCTTGGTTGGATCGTGTCTATCCGATAATTTTCCTTCCAAACATTTTTCGTGTTTCACTACCTCCGATTTCTGACAGCGCGAATTTCTAGGAACTGCTTCGTAACGCGCCTTAATTTAGACTTTAGAGGGACCCGGTAAAGGACTCGCACGCACTTCCGCAACGTCGCGTCGGTTCGCCGCATCTCGCATTTTGCGAGGACATCACCGAGGACGACACGCATCGTTTGTGCATAAGTCATCAAAGTGTAGGCAGTGCCGGCGCATTATGCCTACACCTGTCGTTCTTTCCATTCGCATTGTCGTTGTCGTCTCGGGCTCCTTCATCGCCTTCCAAAAGGAACGACGTGGATAGCGTTGCAACTTTGTAACTCTAGCGATCGTGCATAAAACAGTAAAACTGTATATTTTGCGGGCGGGAATATTTTCACGTTACACATTATTTTATGTATTCGTCGATACAAGGTAAGATACAAAATAATAAGATATAGAGGATACAAAGGTAAGGTAATATCGCAGAGCTTGAAACGAATTTCGATGCATATAAATTTCCATTTCTAAACAGAGTACATGAGAAATATGTGCAATTCCTAGTTATTTTCCTATATAGTAGAGAATTTCCAGCAACATTGTTGCAATGTTTACAATGTTATTAATATAATATTACTGGAACGATCTGTTATATGAATTATTATAATTTCCAAATTTATATTTGTATTAGCTAATTCAATTACTTGCACTATACTAGATCATATATTAACTATAATATTATATACATGAAATTTGTAGTTAAATGTAAAAGCAATATTAAATTTAGAACAGGACCATTTATAAGCTGACATGCAAATGTATATATTATGCCGCTTCATACATTTTTATCCAGGAACGTCGATTATAATGTGGTTGATGTGGAGTATTCCACACTTGCAATTTTTCCATGTGTGATATGGAGTATTCCACTTTGAAATCCGAAGAATACAATATATAAATTATTTTTTGAAATAATAGCTTATTATTTAATATTTTATTAAAAATAAAATTTGGTTAAATTATATATGAAAAGTTGCGTGTTTATAATTCAATTGGCGGTTGCCTCTTTCATGATCGTCGATCGGTATTTCATTAATGTCCAGATGTAGCGCTTTAACGAAACGAAAATGACATTGATCGCATTATTACTATATATAAAACCGATTTTGACAAGAGCAAAGTAAAACTATATCGAACGATGTTTTTTAATACAGTGGAGGCTAGAAAAATAGATTTGCAATATAAAAGATGCCGTTGATTTTCTTAAAGAAGATATAACTGTGAGAAAATTGTGTCAGAATACAATTCCGATCCTACTGCGGAAAAATCTTTTTCAGCTCGAGATGATAATGAATATATGC
>NW_017259305.1:1182470-1195821 GCF_001594045.1 Atta colombica | reverse complement strand
TATATATATATATATATATATATACCAGACTGAATATATATATATATTTGAAGTGTTACAAAAATGAAAGTAATATTTAAACGTAATTATATTGTGTATGCGCATCTAATCTTCGAATTCGACTAGTGAATTTTTTTTGGT
The DNA here is from genome assembly GCF_001594045.1 of Atta colombica. Taxonomy (NCBI): domain Eukaryota; kingdom Metazoa; phylum Arthropoda; class Insecta; order Hymenoptera; family Formicidae; genus Atta; species Atta colombica. Next base: position 1,195,680 of record NW_017259305.1, on the reverse strand, counting down.
TGCTCCTGTGCTATTGAAGCCCGTCCCAGCCCATTACTCCACATTTGGCAAAATCTTGTATATATCTGAGATAAATATATTTAAAGTACATACAGAGAAATATCCCAACGTCTAACACTTTGATTGTAATTGGTGCTTTTCTTATTTGATTAAACGTAAAAGCATACAAATATTTTAAACAATGAAATACTCTGCAATAATTATGTTATTACATTATTTGACACACACTCACACACACCACACACACACACACACACACACACACACACACACACACACACATACGTGTTATATTTTATTATCAAAGCTTTGATTGTGCCATTGCATTTATATAAAAGAGACTTCAACTAATTGAATGTGCGATCAGTGACCGAATTTTCCATAAACGACAAGCCTTCGTGAGAAAAAAAGGCACGGTGCGAATTAACTTTCACGTTTACAGAGAGCGTTCACAGCCGATATCGCGCGCGCAAGTTGATCTTCGAGCGCGGCGTCGAGACTTCCGGATACCGAGAGAACGAGAGGGAGAGAGTGCTCACAAAGAGCTGCCCGGCGTGATACGCATGCGGCAGGAAACCGACAATAAGAATCCCATCGAACGATCGACGAACCCGCCGCGCTGCGCCGGCCGCCGTGCCGGGGAAACGTATTCCGCAAACGATGCACGCCGGCGATATGCCGCGCTCCGCTTCGGTTCGGGTTATAAATCGTGTGAAATATTTATTTCGCTAGCGCGCGAACGAAAACGCGTGTATTTTTAATAGCGATCGACGACGATTTCGCTTTTCCTCTCTTAGTCTGCGCTTGAAAATATCCGAGAATTTCCAGATGAATCTTCGCTCGTTTCTATCGTTTGGACACGTATTTTAATTGTCCAATGGAAATAAATTATTTCCGAGTCATGTTGATTCAAAATTTTCTCAGAATTTTTTTTAAATTTCCGAGAAACATTATGACGCGAATTTTATACTTCAATTTCAGGCATCCTGTACACTTGCATGTTTGAAGTGAGTAATTCCGCTCTACATAACACATCGGTATGGGAATTGTCGTTCTTTATTTAGAATAGTGAAAGTAATTACTGACAGTTTTCTGAAAACATAAATAAGTGAAGATAAATAAGGCAAGTGAAAAAGCAATATTATCATTATGGAATGAACAGAGTGAAAGAAATATTAAATTAAATAATATTTTAATAAATATATGTTTGAATAGTTCTAACATAAGTAACTATTTACTAAATGTAAATATATTTTATTTGATATAAGAATTATTAATTTTATTTCTTTATTTTATCACTTTTTTATTGAGCAAATATTTGTTTACTGTAAATAAATGTGTACTTAATACTATTCAATTAAGATTTGGTAAAGTTTTTTTTTCAGTGCAAAATAACTTTGTTGCTAAGAGCCTTTATATTTATCAATTTTTACGAAAGCGGGATTTTTTCCTGCAATCAATGTGCCGGATTTTTCGTAAAAAGATTTACTCTCAGAATTATGTACTCTGGCCGATAATTTTAATCGGTCGACTTGCTTCCTTATCTGGTCGACAACAACGCTGCTTCTCGTGATTCTTGGCAGATGTTTTAGTTCTGCAATGTGCTTTTATCGAAATGTTCCCGATAGCAGCGCTCACAAAGGTCAAGATCATTAGATACACATTAAATTTGGCAATGATCCCATTAAAAAAATCTTGTTGCTGCGAAGGAATAGCAAAATATCGAATAGTGTACGCTTGCATGGACCACGAATCAGTGGCTGCGTTCAACAGAGAAAGAAGCTTTGTAACTGTTTAAAATTTTTCAATATGATCAATTGGTTTATATACATTTAAATTCAATAAGAGAAACTAAGAACAGGACCAATCATATTAAAGAAGTTTACAACAGTTACAAAACTGCTTAGCTTTGTCTGCTGAACACAGCCACAGTGTCTCAGGACTTTCTGTCGCGCGGGCAAAAAATTTGCTCGTAAAAATAGATGTAAAAAATTGACGATACGAAGAATAAGAAAATGAACATTTTTTTAATATCAGGCTCATTGATATCTCCGTTAAAATGATTAATGGGAATCGCTGATATTTTCTTAGGATTTCGCTCTCGTCATCATCGCATCTTTTTCCTCGTTAACGTCATCTCTCGCGTCGAGCGGATCATGTTATTACTTGTCGAGAAATCGACGCGGTCGGCGAGTTCGCGAAACACACACATATAAATGTTTCGTCAACATTTTATAGGCAGTCAAGGTGGTCGCGAGGAAAAAGGCGTTCGGGACGTAAATCTCTTTCTTCTCTCTTTCTCTCTCTCTCTCTCTCTCTCTCTCTCTCTCTCTCTCTCTTTGGTCTCTGTTCCACCGGTTGTCTTTCGCTCTAAGTGCAAGCTGGGAAGAGAAGCGGCCAACACTTCGTGGAAAACACAGAAACCGCGCCACCGCCCACGCCCTCAACGATGAAAACAGCGTTGCTCATCGTCATGCAAACCTAATCCGCAGACATCAAATTCCGTTCTTCAACGTCGAAATGCATTTACGTAACGTTAGACCAGGAAGAACGTCTTTGTCCGCGACGAAAAATCTCGTACGCTTGTTAAATCACCTTGAAACGGAAAACAAAGTATTGTAATTGATTCACTTGATCTTAAAAAGTAAATGACAGACTTTAAAAAATACTTGGTCAAACATCGACCAAAACAATTGCTTTGCATTTTTCAATAAAAGTATGAGAAAAATTGTATTTAAACTCTGTTACTGATGAATAAGAGACCGCACCTTTCGAAATTTCTCAAGTGATAATCTCTCAAAATTTTAAAGTGTCTTTAACATAATTTTTTCAAGTGTGTTACTTACGAATAAAAAGTAATTGTCATGAGTATGTAATTTAAGAGAATGTGTTCTAAAATAAAAGATTCATCAGTGTATCCTATTAAATAATGTTTGACGTTAATTGTCAGACGACAAATATAGGAGGTTGCAAATGTAGACTGCGTGGAGGCATGTCTTCCACAGTACATTGTCGAGGAGTTAAAAAGCGCAATGTTTCCTGAGTTATCAATCTCCCTGCATCCTTTCCGATCGTTCTTTATCCTTTTCCGAGTGCCGAAAAAGACAGGAAGACAGAGAGTAAGGCGAAAAGAAGGAGACAAAAGGAGCATGAAAGGAGCGACAACGACGATGCACGTCTTGCACATACAATACACACATGTACGCCGAGAGATTGCAATTTGAACGGGTTTCGGGGTTAAAGATAGTAGCCCGAGGCAGTAGGGTAACATAATAGGCAGGGACTTGGTCTAACGAGAGGAAAGAGAGAAAGACTCCGGGGGGAGGGGCTGGGAGAAGGAGCGAGGGAAGAACGTCACGACGTCAAGAAACGTCGGCGTTCGTCGGGCAGGGAGATGCTGAAGGAAACGCAAGGATAGGAAGGAGCGCGAGAGGAGGAGAAAAAGAGAGGGAGAAAGACATGGACGGGATAGAGAGTGAAAGGGAGATTTGCAGGACGGGTAGAGGCCAGGGGACGCCCGGCTCGGCCCAGCCCGGCCCGGCTTATATGTGTGCAATGCGGTGCATCGGACTAGCCGGTCGCGAATGGAGGCGGAGGAGAGAGAAGGAGGAGAAGGATAGAGCGGTTAAGTTAGTCTGTCGGTCAGTGACTGCCTGACTTTCCCGGCACAGCTGAAGGTCAACTCTCCCCTTCTCTCGATCTCATCATCCTCCTCCGCCTCTTCCTCCTCCGCGTTGCCTTCTTCTTCCTCCTACCCATTCCACCAACATCAACGACCACCACTATCATCGGCGTCGCTTCGCTATCACCGACACTGCCCGACCCATCTTCACCCTACCCTTCCGCCATCCCCCTGACCTCCCTCCCGCCTCTCCCTACTCTCCCTCTTTCGCGCGCCAGAGCTCCGGAGCTATGTCGGAACCATAATCCACGATCGCTTTGTTTATGCCGGACGAGTACTTTCGGTGGCCCCTCGTGCGGCCGCTCGCCTCCCGACTCCCGACTCCCAACTCTCGGAGACGACCCTCTCCGCTTTCCCGCTTCTAAGGGTGTAACTCATGCACTTCAGCACTTTGATACACGCGGAATTCCGCCTCTCGAAATCTTGATACGTGAGAACACGCGTCACGCGAGCGTATCTCGTCGAGATCTCGCGGAAGAACCGAAGGAACCAGATGAACATTTTATATTTTTGCTAACAATGAGATAAACTGTAGTTCATTATTAGTATTATTACTGTGACTAGGAATTTTATAATTATACTTTAATTAAATAACCAATTGAAATCTTACATGTAGGACGTTTTGTGTACATAAAGCAACCTGTAAGATATAAATTTGCAAAGATAAGAGCATTTTTTTGCATTTCAAAAGATTCTGTTCGATTGTAAATTTCTTTAATTTCTTTCTTCGAAATGATGCCGTCATTGTATATGATATTTTCTCGGATTTCGAGGAACAGCTGCGGTAGCTAGTTAACTTAATTATGTCTACGGATATTTTAGCGATATGTGATGTGTGATATTTTAAGTTTGCCGAAACATTTTGTCGATATGACAACAATTGTCAACAAACAAAATAAAACGAGATCAAAACTGCTAATTGGTGTGTTTGCTCCTCTCCAATGTCCCAATTCTCTAACTCTTAACGAAAGTTCGACATTGTTACGCAGATATTATACGATAAAAAAAGTTTCGTACAACATAACGATACCGAATTGTCATTAAGAGTCACAGAATTATGGTGCTGCTCTCGGTGGTCTTCGTATGTAGACTAATTGTAAATTATGAGAAATGAAGATAGGCATCACCGAAAACACTCGGTATCGATTCCCCTTAAGATAACATCTCTAGACAAGTATTCGCAAGTCATCGAAAACGAAAGCAAGGGAATATCGCGCGCGCGCGACTTCCCAGCCAATTATCTGGGACCGTCACTACGTGAGAATGCGCACTCTGTCTAGATCTCTTCCTCTCCCTCTCTCTCTCTTCTTCTCTCCCCTGCAGCATCACTCTTCTCCCGAGCTCGCTTTTAGCGCAACTGCTTTTTTTACCGCTTGTTCCGTCGAATCATACGTCCCTGGATATCCCCACTGTTCGTTACGTCGGCCGCTGCCTTCCGCTGCTTCTCGGCTCATCGCGCTTTTTTCTCTTTTTCTCTCTTCCTTCTCTCTCTCTCTCTCTTCCTCTCTCTCTCTCTCTCTCTCTCTCTCTTTCTCTTTCTCTCCCTCCATTTCCCCATCTCCTGCTCTTCTCGCTATACTTGTACTTCCGGCCCGCGAGAGAAAGAGAGAAAGAGAGAAAGAGAGCGCGGCTAGCGCGAAATCCTCCGCAAAATAAACGAGCGCCGCGCCGCGCTACGTCGCAGCGCCTACCCTTCCGTGTATTTTTAACTATCGACTCGTTACCGAGTCCCTCGACTAAACTTCCTGCCGGTACTGTCAGGAAGGAACGCGGCTTGAAAGTACACGAGGAAACGCGGCTCGAGAACTCCCCGGATCTGCTTCCTTTTTCTCGATCTTCATCGCGCGCGCAAGGGGTTGCGAAACCTTCGTTAAATATAGAAATTAACAACGCACTCTGACGCGTAATCGTTCAGAGCGATCGAGCGTAATTTTCAGAACTCAGACGAGTACTTGGATGTGGAATGACCAACTGCTTTGCGATCACTTTCTAGAAATATATATGTGTGATAAATATATTATTAGAATTAAATGTGATCCTCTTTTACTTCATACGACGTACAAAGCTTTAATTTAACTTGCAAATATTATTGCTTTTATAGATGTAACTGATTCTACATAGATTTGTACATAAATCGATTTGTGGGAATAGCAAGTCTCTTTTATAACTTGTAAAAGAAACGTAGAAAAATACGCGCATATATGCGCAGGTAGAACAAACGCGAGTAATACTAAAGAAAAAGAGATAGAAATTTCAAGCAAGATGTATGCATAAAAATCCTTTTTTTATATTACAAGTTAGGTAGCCTTTTAATATTTTATTCAAACATTGCGAGAATTCTATTAAGTATAATAAGATTTTTAAAAATTTCTTAAACCTGTAATCACTCTTTCGTTTACCTTGTTTGCGAGTTAGTTACAAGAGCCGAAGAATGTCGCTTAAGTAGAAGATTAATACGGCCTCGGGGACGCATTAGACTGTCGTTTCATTGTCGCAAAACATGGTCTCGTCGAGCGAAACTTGAATTTAAATTCGACCAATGATCGTCTTAGGTCGACCTCCGGCTATGTTTTGTGCTGCTATCGATGTAGTAGTAATGCTAATTTTATAAGATACATGGAGAAAGAAACAAAAAAATAATAATAAATTAATTCGCTTGATTTTTTATTTATCGTGAATATTTTTAAAAATTAAATATTTTTCTGAAAAATTAAATATTTTTTAATTATTATGACTACATGTAGAAGCAACTAGAATCGCACTTGCAATTGAATTGCGATTGTTCTTGCTATAGAATTGTAAATGTATGTTATATTTGTTCGAGAATCTCTCGCAATTAAAATTGCTATATCTGAATCAAAAGAAATGAGGTACACTTTTTGTGTATACATTTAAAAAAAAACAATGATGATTCAGGGTCGAAGTAATATAATTTTGTCATGCATTAAATATAGGTATTTAATAAAATAAAATTTCTACAACATAATTTTTTTATTAATATATAATACAATGAAAAATTTTAATTAATAAGATCAGACATTTTACAATCTCAAAAAAAAATATGATAATTTTACTCGTAACTCATATAGATTTTACAGTCGCGAATAAATGCCATTGTTATTAAATCCTTAAATGTTGAATCGTCTATTTATCAAGATTTTCACTCGTTTTCTATCGTTGATATCATATGATGCATTCCATTTAGAGACAAGTGTCGTTCTAACTTTATTATTCACTGAATACCAAGAAAGATAGAAATGATGTTTGTGTCATCAAATACAAAGCAATCATAGTCTTTTAAACTCCAATTTTTAGGTGCATTTTTCGAAGGCAAATTCAGTATCCTAGATTTCTTACGCTCGAGCTTGAATTTGGTTTGGAAAAAAGACCTGAAAATCGATTTTGAGAGACTTATATCATCGAACTTATATCATTCACACTTCCTGATCGATCCTAGACTTCCGAGACTTCTAGGAAGGCACGATGCGGTGCGGCCGACGCACCAGACTCATCGGCTGGCGGTGCGTCGTCTCTAGCGGTGCTTTCCTGCGCTATACAACGCTCGTGGTATAGGTCAGTGAAGTAGGAGCAGTTCCCCCACCGCGCCAGCTCCTAGACAACGGGTCTACGATTGACTCATCTAGCCAGTCATACCGCGCGTAAACACGATCCGCTCCAGCTGTTCTTCTCGCGCGCTCTCGGAGCCTCTTGCTACTCAGCTACTACATATCGCCTTTCTCTCTCTCTCTCTCTCTCTCTCTCTCTCTCTCTCTCTCTCTCTCTCTCTCTCTCTCTCGCGCTCCCTCCTTCCCTCCCTCCCTTCCTCCCTCCCTCCCTTCCCCCTCTCTCGCTTCTTGAGTGCGCTCCACGTTTCCTCATGCGTTCCCGCGTGTTCTATCCGCGCATATATAGCGTACTGCTCAAGAACAACGGCGTGTTCTCCGTATTTTTAGAGCCACCTCGAAAATCTTCTGCTCCCCTATCGTTCTCCTGTTTTTCATTCCCATCTTTTTCCCCTTTTCTCTCCTTTTCTATTCGTCTCTTTCTCTCTTCATCCTCAAATATTGCTTCATTTCTCTCGCGCTATTTATACCGCAGCCTTTACAGTTATTGAAACCTTGTCGCATTACGTCGGTTTATCACCAGTCAGAAATGTTTCAGTGGATTTACGTTATGTTATCTCATGTATCGAAAAATCGAGAATAAATTCTTCTCTGTTTTTATTTTTTATTATGTAAATATCGTGAATTTAGTATACTACTTGCTATTTTCGCTTGGTGTTCTTGAACTGGTTTACAATTATTTTCTACGTAGTTCAACCTTGCAATCTTATTAGAGACTTTCGCTCGTGGCATAATAAAGCGGATTTCTATCTATTTACTTCTTTTTTCTTGGCTCGAGATAATTTTGCATAATTTCTTAATATCTTCATATTAAACTGTTTTGACATATAAACGTGTTGTACATAAATGCCGTTATTTCGAATGACTTGTATTTTGCTACTCCATCACTCTGGAGGAAATAATATTGCCAAATAAATATTCTCCCTCGCTCGCTCCAGCCTTCTCTCGTCCCATCGGTTCACAAACCAGAAAACCTCGAATAATCGTCCGAAGAATCGTTCAACCACGCGGGACTCCACGAAACTGCAACGCGCGACGCGCTAGAAGGATGCAGGCGTCAGAGGAAGAACGGGGAGAGAGAGCGACGGGAAAGGAAGATGATGAGAGAGAGAGAGAGAGAGAGGGGGGAACAGGGGCGGGGGGGTGACGCGACAACGAGGAAGGCTAAGCACGAGAGGAGACAAGGGGGGAGGGAGGGGAGGCGGGAGGGAGCGCGAGGGGCTGGAGAACGAGTTCCGATTTTAGCGCAGTTGCGGCGGCCTCAGAACGAGCGGCGCTATTATGCACTAGTAGCTTGATGGCGTCACCCGTGCAACCTTGGCTCGGGTCAGTCCTCTATCATACTGCAGGCAGAGTTCCCCGATTCCCTCATCCCTCCCTCTCGTCTCATCTCCCTCTCGCTCACTCTCCGCTCGCCGCGCGCTCGACTCTCCACTTTAACCCTCTCTCCCTCTTTCTCTCTCGCTCTCTCTTCTCGTCTCTTTATCTCGGTCCGTCTCCTCTTCCTCTCGACTCAGTGGCGTAAGGGGAAAAGAGCTTCTCACCGCCTCGTTGCAATGCTTCAAAACTTTTGCTTTCTCTCATCATTCTCGCGTCCATCGTCGCGTGCACGTAGGTGCAAAATGCTGAGAATTTCTTCTTTTTTCTTTTTCCTATAGGAGCCGCATGGCGACATTGGTTACTCATCACTTTATTGATATAAAGAACACGAGATTTATCTCGAAGCAACTTTGAAACTTTCGTTTTCTTTCGACATAACGCAGCGCATGTTTGCGCGTACGTGTGTCACGGCGGAAAATTTGTTTTCTTTTTCATATAAAAGCTGTACTTAACCGTCGCTCATTTACCGATGTAAAAGAGGTTTTATAGTTTTGAAAATCTTGCTTTTTGTTGTGGCAAACGTGATATCTTTTCTCGGGTATATTCAAATGTCTGTTTCCTTTCAAAATGATTCATAAGAAAATCTGCCGAGATAATGTTTACCGAATTTCGAAACTTCAATTTCCTCCAATATCTCTTCGCGATAATACCTCCAAATATTAAACTTATGTTTTTGTTTTACACAGCCGACACGGCTGATTCCGAACCAATGAATTTTATCAAGATCAAAATAGACATGGCATTAAAGTTGTAAAATTTTCTGGACCAAACTCACTTTTTAAAAAGCGATTTCTTATTGAATTTTCACAAAAATGCTGAAGCTTGACGATTCCCTGAGAGAGCGCCGGCAGCCGGCTGCATTTCAATGTGAAATTCGCGAGAAAAGAATCTTCCATTTAGGAAGGAAGAACTGCGTGGCGATTCTTGTGCACGTCCTGCATGTTTTCCTACGCCCATGGACCATGATCACAGTCCTATGCTCGCGGCACAAACTCGGATCGTCATCGTGTGCACTCGCCACTCGCGTCTGAACGATCGTATCGACACAATCGATATTGCGTGGCATCCTTTCGTGGCTAAATCACAAATCGTGTAGACACCAACATTTCGGCAGATCTCAAATTCTTTCAGTCAAAATTGGTACATCTTATTAATGCCCATTTCTATTGATATGAATTAACCTTAATCTCGTTTTAATTTTCTTTTTATTCTTTTCTAATTCTTAGAACTAGAGAAAAAGATAAAAAGTAAGTTAAATTGAGATTAAAGTTACATTGATGAAATGGGCATGTGACGTCTTTTGGATGGTTCTCGCAAAGTCTTTAATCCTTTATTACTTGTTTGGGTATCCAGGACATCCCTGCTTCATAAATTTGCTAAATGTATGAATGTTATTTATACATATTATTTATACATATTATATTTATATATTTATTATAGCACAAATTGTGTTACAATTTAAAAAAGATTTTTACATTTATCTTTATCTTAAGGTGTTAAAAATATTATAGATATTATAGAATATTATTTAATTGTAAATCATTAAAGAAAACAATGAAAACGGAAGTATAGTGTGGAGTATCAGAAATTATATCTATATACATGAGTAATTACGTTAAAAAAAAATCACGCGAGTTATGTAGAGTTAAGACATCTTATGAGACATTTTGAATCCTGATTTTAAACTTTTATTGTCCGGGCTGTTTCTTCTGTTTTTTTCGAATAAGCCCGGAGAAATATTTAGCACAAACATGAACGATAGATAGCTGATGAGAGACGTGGAAGCAAGTGATAGTATTGAAAACAGCTACTCTCTTGTTCGATGAATCAAGTGATGGAAATGACAAAGGCATCGATAACGATGCGACAATGATGATAGGCGATAACGACGTTTTCCCTCTTTGCCGCTTCGCGAACGATGGCTATTAATACTTGATTGCACCGTTCAACTGCGACGTATACCTTTAAGTCACTCGGTGCGAAAACTAACGCGATAAACGCTGACACCGACTATCGACTCTCTGTCGCGAATCAAGATAATAACGCCACTCTTTGTCTAGGATTCTTTTGGGATGCGATTAGAACCTTTCCAAGGACAAGCTCCTTCTTTTATCGCAAAATGTCCAAGTTGTTTCTGTACGATATTGTTGTAACGATATTGATTCTCTTATGATAAAGTGACTTCCATATGTTATTGTCCTTCATGCTTCGAGAAAATATACGCTTGTTGCATAATGAGCAAAAAAAGACAGATCAAGATGCACATTATTACATGACCATTTTATTTAACTTATTATATATAATTATACAAGAACCTGCTACAAAAAAATCATAGATCATTATCGCGAAAAGAATAGTTTTGTTCAAGTATTTAAAAATTCAACTGGATACAGATCTGAATAATTTTGTTGAACTGTCAGAATAATATCATTAAAATAATTGTCTTAATAATTATTATATAAAACGCTTAAATATTGATGATAATGCTGTAAAAAGTTTTGATATTCCAACAACCAGTTCTACATAATTATTTGGATGATCCAACAAAATTATTTTCAGATCTATATTTAATTAAATTTTTAGAGATTATAAAAAATCGTTTTTTCTGTCGTATGAATAATTTTGTTGAATTGTCATCATCTAGCTAAATTTTTAGACATTAAAAAACTGTATTTTCTGTATAGCTGTATATTATATATAGATAAAGATTCGTACATAGTATGTAAATAATAATGCAGAAATTATTTGCAAGACTTTCTTTAATCGCATCTCTTTTTTCAGTGTCCGACAGCTACAACAGTTATATAAACATGTATGGCGGAGGTGGACAGTTTGCAACCCCCTGTACCCCGAGCCCGCCGCGGGGACCCGGCGGTGTACCCACCAGCGTGATCCAGGCGGCTACCAGTTCGGTCTCGGACGATCTCTACCTTCTCGAGCTCGGCTTCCCGTCGCGCTCGAAGAAGAACAAGCTGAAGAAACCTCGACAGGGTGGCGAAGGTGGAGCCGCAGTAAAGCGGAAGTCGCGCGAGGGTTCGACCACGTACCTGTGGGAATTCCTGCTCAAACTGCTGCAGGATCATGAATACTGTCCGCGCTACATTAAATGGACGAATCGCGAACGGGGCATTTTCAAGCTGGTCGACAGCAAGGCGGTCTCGCGACTTTGGGGCATACACAAGAACAAGCCGGACATGAATTACGAGACGATGGGCAGAGCACTGCGCTATTACTATCAGCGCGGCATCTTGGCGAAGGTGGACGGCCAGCGGTTAGTCTACCAGTTTGTCGATGTGCCGAAGGACATCGTCGAGATCGATTGTACGGGCGCATGAGACAGGGAGTCGGCCCGTCCCGTGGGGCACGAGAGAGAGAAAAAGGAAAAGAAGGAAGTAGAGCAGCACAGCGTCTCGGCGCGGGCCCCGCGCGAACGTCGACCTCCACCGTTGTCGTTGTCATTGTCATTGTCATCGCTGTCGCTGTCGTTATCGCTGATGCGACGTCGCGGATCCGTCGCAGGGCCCTATCCGCGCGAAAGGTCACCGTTCAGCGGTTCTCTTTATCGAGACGCGCCGACCTGGCACATCCCTCAGATGTTGTAAAGCGCGATCTCTTTTTCTCCTTTTCTTTTTTTCCCCTCTCTTTCGCTGTCTGTCTCTCCCTACCCGCTTCTCTGTCCCTTTCTCTCTCTCTCTCTCTCTCTCTCTCTCTCTCTCTCTCTCTCTATTTCCATCTTTCTCTCTGGCTTCGTTTGTTCCTTGTATTATACCTATGTAAATGTATATTATGGCGCCGCGTGACGATGTCGTCAGAGGTAGTCCCGACCCAGTACTTCGTCCTGCGTCCTTTCTTCTCCTGCGGCCCCGTTTCTTTCTCGCGTAAAATCGGGACAGGACGGCGCCCGACTCGTTGAAATTTGTACAAAATTTAGTTCTTAACGTGTCGAGAATGGGAAACTAAAGATTTTATCTGGTGTACCTTGCGGGAGGGACACTATGGACAAATTACTTAAGCCGCGAAGCACCGGAAAGCGAGAAATTGTATATTCAAAAGAGCAACAAATTATTTATTGTATATTAGACATTTATATATGTTACCTAAGAAAATTGTTACGCGCGTGATCTGCGCAAATGGAAAATGTATGGAAACGGACGAAAGTTATAAAAAAAAATGAAACGAAATGAGGGCTGTGAAAAGGATTACGATACGGAGAGGAGAAAAGAGAAGAGGAGACGAGACGAGACGAGACGAGACGAGACGAGATGAGATGAGATGTGTAGTGGAACGGGAAAGGATGAGAAGCGTCTCTTAAAGTTTCAGAGCGAGCTCAGGGAGGGTACACATTATATTTTTTTAAGTATAAGCGGAAGGGTTTGACCCTTCCGATTCGTGAGCTGAGGGTTCAACAACGCAAGGTGCTGGCTAATAAACATGCATACACGTATACACTTGTATACACACATACATACACACACGCACACCGAGGTCCAAGAAAATTATTATTTAGCAACCTAGTGTTATTAAT
>NW_017259305.1:1182138-1182370 GCF_001594045.1 Atta colombica | reverse complement strand
TAAAAATGGAGCGATTTGATGTGTCTCTATGAGATTTTGGCGTCACGGCGTTGGGCGCTTTTAACCGTCTCGCGACGTCTCTCTTTTGAAACTTTGTATACTTATCTAGTTTGTTCTTATATACATTATATCGGGAATGAATTTTATATAATTCGGAGGAGCGCCGATTTCGCGCTCGAGCCTTCTAAAGTCGCAGTCATAACGCACACACACACATATATATATATATACA
>NW_017259305.1:1179471-1182017 GCF_001594045.1 Atta colombica | reverse complement strand
ATATATATATATATACGCAAGTATATTGCTGGTCTCGTATGCTCAGACTGATCAGAGACGTCGCACGTACAATACAGAGAGAAGTCCGCCCGACGCACGGGAAACGTAATAATAAAAATGCATAACTCTAGAGTAAAATTTAACTTATTGGCGCCCCGGGACGCGTGACGCGCGCGAGTGCAAGTGTATCCTATATAGCTCTAAGTTTTGTACATAAAGAGGAAATCGTCAAAAATATTATTTACGTTTAGGATGAATGTAACGCTGGTTATCCCCGTGATAATTATTCGGGAGAAAATGAAATAATAGACGGTGGAAAAAAGAGCGGATAAGGAGCGTCTATCTAGATCACGCGCGACGACTAATGGCCGATCGCGCGTATACAGGCCGATTTGTCGCATTACAGCTTCGGGATATATCGGAGAAACGAATTATAACAGTATATTTGAACAGTGATCCAGTGCTGCCAATAATGCCTGTAAATGGTCCCTTTGCACTTGTCGCTCGAATCGACGTCCTTCGAATCGAGCCACGCTATGGTGCTGTCAGATCAATCCGATGTTTTTGGGACACCAGATATACCGATGATACAAAGCAAATTGCCTTCTCGTATTAACAAAGACGTGTTGCCTTCTAACAAAAAAAAAGATGCATATAAAAGTTCTAGCGATTTGTAATCGTAAATGCCGTCACTTTGTCCAGGTACTTAAAAACCCTTTACATATAAAGTCCTAACATCGTTTTTGTGACGAATTGAATTTTGTAATTTTATCAGCGAAAAGTTCTTTGGTACGTGGTGACTTTTATCATATTTCAAATACAATGTATCGGCGGGAAATAGTAATAATATTATTAATGATAATATTAATAATGATAAAAAAAGAAGATATATCAGAGTACAATGGACAAAAGTACCTATAGTATACCACTTCTATACATGATAATGGACACTTATAAACAATGAATGGACACTACAACAGAAATCCTATTTTTAGGTAAATTAAATTTACATATACATAACAATCCACTACACTACGAGATATTTTAACAAATAAGACTTTATTATAATAGAGATAAATACATAATTATTTACCTGTAAAATATATGAAAACACGATGGATTGACGTAAGGAACTCTAATGTAACGTTCTGTGATTCGTTGTTTGTAGGTGAAATTTAATAAAAGATTATTGTATCATAATATATACATTCATGCGATTTTTTTTTATTCCTACAGTTATAATTAATAAATTTTCTTAAATTCTCTTTAATTTTAATTTTAATATAAACAATTTTTATATAAAAAATATTAAAGAATAAAAACATGAGATAAAATACAGAATAAAACATGAAATTTTAATAATATAATTAATATAGTTACATGTAGGATATATAAGGGTTCCTACAGACGAGCTAAAATTCTTCTAGTAAGGAGTACCGATCTCTGATTGGTCAGATTTCGAATCCCTTTAAATGCCGCTTTGCAGATACTTTCAATGTGGTAGTGAATCTGTGAATTGGTATGAACAACTATTTCATGATGTAGAAGGCGCGAACGCAAAATCTATTAACTGTCAACCATGATGGAATTGCTGTTTCTGCACCCGGCAATGGCATCCTTCCGGTCTTATGTCTTAACTCTTACTAGAGGAACTCTAAAATGAGCGACTTTGTAGTGCCAAAATCGAAAGCGCCGACCTGTTCATACAGAGTTATTCTGTAGCGTTACAGAAAAGTGTCGCGAATATATTCACTTTTCTGTAGGCGCTACAAACTCGCTGTGGCGCTACAAAGTCACTCCTCAATAGAAGCCCTAATAAGTTTATTTTATGACTTAGCACACACTGGATGCGGAAACACTTGCCATGCGGCAAAATGCGACGTAGTAACCAATAAGCTTACAGCTTCTAATATAATATGTTCATTGTAGAGACCTATACTAGAGTCTGGACACGAGAGAGATAACTTTTGATTGGTCTGTCATTTATGGCCGCTTCAATTCAAACTTAACCTTATAAATTCAGATAGGAAAAATGAATACATAAACTTTTTAAAATATTTCTTATTAAAAACTTATTAGAGTAACTGAAATATTTGAAAATCTATAAATATTGATGATAACAATTATATACGTACTATTTGTAAATACTAATAATATTAATGATATTCATAATAAAAATATTTATTTTAATTATATTAAATATCTCATTCATTTTATTGTAAAAAATTCAAACATACTAACTTCGCAAAGAAGTGAATTATTTTTTGTTGATATTCAATCTTCTCAGTTAATATTTTTTACCTATACAGCTTGTCGTTCAGGATTTCTAGAAAACCTTTTCATTATATAATATATATTCTTTAGCTATTGAATTATTACAATATGCTATCTATTTTTATTATAAATTTTTATTATATTATATTTAATTAATATGGTTTTATTCGTAATATTAATATTTTTGACGCTGCCAACAGTTGAATGAAAAAATATACATATTATATTAAGATTAGAATGAGTAGTAAATGGAGATAGTATATATGTGTCCA
>NW_017259305.1:1169322-1179371 GCF_001594045.1 Atta colombica | reverse complement strand
TATATATATATATATATATAAAATGTATATATCTTTCTCTCTTGTAGGATTTTGCCAAAATCGCTGTCTAGATCATGGTGAAAGTATTAGGAAGCGTTTATATTGACCTTATGTCGTAATCTGTAAGAATTGACTAATCACAGTCGTGTATTCCCTTTTCATTCGATGATAAGAAGGGAAGATGATTGGTCAATTTTTATAGATTACGACATACGGCATACGGTTACGACCAATATAAACGCTCTCATACATGATGTGTGCAGTTTACCAAATCACATCTACTTTTGCTCCGCGATGTCTATAGTGTGCATGGGCAATTGTGAAATGCGAAACATGGGGCAGTATTTATAGTCCGTATTTTAAAACCGTCTTAAACTAGCTTAATCCACATTCCTTAGGATAATTTGATCAGATTGATCTCATTTTGATCCAAAACATTAAATCGTCCATGATTGTCATTGATATATCATGTATATATAATATGATTATCTCAGGATATTTGTCCTGATAATTATGTCCTGATAATATAAAATGTCTCTAGGATATTCTATTTTGATCCGATAGAATTTTGATCGCTATATTAATTATTGTATTTTTCAACTTTTGACACATATATAATATATACATTTATATACATGTCATATATACATTTACGTATTTTACATAGATTACATGTACGTAGAGACATATATTTTTAATTTATTAATTTTTTAAATATTTACATAAATATCCCACACAGACATACTGAAAACTATCCTTTGTTTCAGGGAGAATTTAATTATATTTATTTTTATATGTTATTAATTTGAATTTAGTAATTGCAGACAAATATAGTAATTTGCAACTATAGCTTATTTTGTTTTTGTTGTATATAATTTACTTTTAAATAAGTATATGGTTATTAATTGAGAAAGCAAAAAAAGTGTTCAGTATATTTTACAAAATCGGTTATTTATTGTAAGTACTGCATTAATGAAAATTTTCCATTTTACTAATTAAATTAACTATGAATAATTCTATTTAAAAAAATACTTTCAGAGACTCCATGATCACACTCTGATCAAGCTAAGAGTAAGTGACGAACTTCATTCACATACGCCTCTTTATAGAGATCGCGTAATTTTCTCCTTATGTAAACGTCCATCTCGCGGCGATATTATGCATACTACGCCGCTTGCCTGGCAGAGTATACGTAGGTCTACGTCTACTACGGGCACTGCCAAGCAAATATTACTTAATAGGCGCATAATATTATTTTTATTTAATATTAAATAATATTTTAGGTACTTCCAGAATATTAAACGTAACACTTAAAGAATATTTTATTGAAATTAATAATATTAAATAATATTCTTGGAATATTAATGGATGGTTATATGTCTCCGCTCCCGATAATATTACATGATTATTAAAAGTAACATTATTTACTGTTACTGTAATATTTTATGAACATTATAAAGTATCATAACAATATTTATTTTAATTTGTAAAACTGTTACATCGGTTTAATTTAAATATATATTTAAAAATTAAAAATAATTTTGGCGTTATAGGATTGGATATGTACATAAAATTACATCAAAACGTTATTTAAGCACAAGACGCAACATAGATTGATAAGATATTTTCGTTACTGTAAATTTAAACTGCACTAATATAAAAATAATTAATATTAATAAATATTTTAATAATATTTCAGGGATGTTAAAGGAAATATACCATATAAAGATACTTATATAAGTGACATAATATAACATCCATAGACTTTCATAACATTAAAAAATATTATACAATATTCTCTATTATACAATATATCGATAGAGATGAGGCTTTATCTGATTTCTGGTGAAAAGCATAAATTGATTGTTTATCATCCTATTTATCCCTTTTTTGTCAACATTCTGTTAATGATTCTGCGTCCTTCTAGAATGTATCTAAAATGTTTAATTGCTAAATAAATTCCTGA
Source organism: Atta colombica (assembly GCF_001594045.1). NCBI lineage: Eukaryota > Metazoa > Arthropoda > Insecta > Hymenoptera > Formicidae > Atta > Atta colombica. Next base: position 1,177,405 of record NW_017259305.1, on the reverse strand, counting down.
AAGCTCTCGATTATAGGTATTATATAAGAACGTTGAGAGGAATTTAATAATTCTTGAAAAGAAAGCAACAAGCTCAATAACTCCATTAATTATCTGTTCAAGTAATGCAAAATCAGAAACTTCATTAATTATCTGTTTAAGTAATGCCAAATCAGAAACATCACAAGTTAAAATTATGAAAACTGATGGTGCTGAATGAGTTAAAGTTGCATTAGTTCTTCTTTACAATTCTTGAAAGCTACAATTCTTCCGCGTGCTTCGGGAGTCCATGGAACTAATATTCTAATCACGTTTCTTGCTATCTTTGAGAAATTCTGTAAATATTGTCTGATTTTTGGCTGTATTTTTAAGACATCTTCTATAATAATTAATAATGCCTAAAAATCGTTTCAAATCATAAAGAGTAGTAGGTTTTTATAATTAATAATTGCTTTAACTTTTTCAGAAGTCGGTTTGATTCCCTGTCTAGAATTAGATATCCGAGAAAAATGTTGAAAATGTAGACCAAAATGTTGAAACGCTCAAAGATAATGCATAAGTATTTAAGAGGATATTCTTCTTCATTAGAAGAAGATGCAATTAGAATATCGTCAAGTAGCAAAAACAAAAATCTAGATTACTTAATACGTTATTCATTAGACGGAAAGTCTGAACAGCATTGCGTAAACCAAAAATTTAAATAGGTCAAATAGTAATCGCTGTTTTATGAATATACCATCGGAACTTGATAATACGTCTTATTATACGAGATCAATTTTAGAGAAAATATTTTTATCCAAAATATGGAGACTAGCTATAAAATCCTGAATGTGCAGTAGAGGATATCTATCCGGGATAGTAATTGCATTCAAAGCATAATTTTCATAATTTGTTTGGTTTAGATACCATATGAAATGAGGTTGTCCAAGTGCTGCTGGAAGGTCGACAAATGCCTTGCTCCATTATAAACATAAATTCGACTTTAGCAATTTATTTTAATTTTTCAGGAGACAGTCTTCTAGGAGTAAAAAATATCGGTTGACCCTTTGTTAAAATATGATTTTCAATTCCATCGTTTCACAATAGAAATCACCGTGAATCTTGTAAGATTCGGAAATTTAGCTAAAAGTCTTTGGTAAGTAGAATTCGGTAAGGTAGTGCAAATAGTAAAATGATTAACCATTGAAATTCTTCCTAATACGATAAACCAGTAATGTTATCGATAAGATATTTATTTTTTACATCAATAAATATTTTTTACATCAATAAATAAGCCAAAATGATTAAAAAAATTTGCACCTAAAATAGAATGCGAAACATCTGCGATACAAAATTTCCATTTAAAAACTCTTCGCAGATCAAGATTTAAAGTTAACAATTTGTAACTGTAAGTATTTATTACAGAGTCGTTAGCAGCAAAAAGTTTAATAGAGGCTGGCGACAACTTTGAGCAAAACTTTCTTGGAATAAGAGAGATATCAGCTCCTGTGTCCACTAAAAGCGTAATCCAGAAGACTTGCTAGTAAAAATGAGGTGATTATTAGCAAGCCCATCCATTCCATTGTGTGATATCTCGACATCCAACGGCGAAGTTAGTTTTCCTGTTTATCAGTGATGGTCAAAGTTTTGGACTTTAGAACGAGGTATAGTACATTTAATAGCTTTGTACCGAATTTTCTCTGATAATAACAAATTTTAGAGTTAGATGCGTTGGCTTTATCTCTTGACTTAGATTTAAAATTCTTTCTCCGGTGAAAGTTAGACCGTGATTTGCTTCACGAACATTTAAATTCAAGAGCTGAAATTCTTCGTTTTAGATCTGTTATAGACGTTGCAACGTCAGTTTTAGTGACTTCCGAAACCTGTCTAAATGGCAGAAGACTATTATCTCTTTTGATGGCCCTCCGTGAACACTGGATTTCTTCAGTGTCAAAATTAAGCTCTCAATCCGAAATCACGTCGTGATATTTGTCTCTGTCGAATATCGAATCAAAATCAAAATCGAAGTCATCAATTTGTGAATACTTGCTATACAATGACTACATTTATATCCAATCGGATTTAATACATCTCTAGTTATGAAACTAGTTAATCACAGTCGTTCTATCCTTCCAAGAAGCAGGCCAATTTCATAACTACGGATGTTATTAAATCCGATTAAGTGCCGTGTAACAAAGATCAATGACTGGTCTATTCAGCTTTTAGATATGAAACTTTATTCAGAGATTTTGTACAAGATATACTCTGCACAAGTTAGACAAGAAATGAACAAATGTGTTATGTAAATAAAAATTATGCTAAGAAATGGTATCCAAAGATCGATTTTTATAGGAAATTTGCGAATAAAATATGAATTAAGAAACATGAATTTATCATGTGTATGAAAGAAAAGTATGAGAACGTATGATGAAGTATGGATAAAGTAGGGATCTTCAACAATGGTAAATTTAGTGTTGAGATCATCATAATAATCTATTGAATCCCTAAATATATTTTAGACAATTCTACTTTGTGGATGTAAAGACTGTTTTATAATTTAATTTTTAATTCTTTTAAATTATATAAAACATGTTAGTGATACATTTCACAATATATAGTCTATCCCTATAAGCGCAAAATATTATATTCCCAGAATGTTATATGGATATTATTAAGAAAATTAAAATAAGTTATTATAATATTTTGAAAATATCATATAACAATTTTTAATATTATGAGAATATTCCATAGAGATTATATATTCACTTACATAATATCCTTTACATAATATTCCTTCATATTTCTGACATATTAAAATATTTATAAGTATTATTTTTAATTTAGTGCAATTTAAATTCACAATCCAGTAACGAAAAGTTTTTATCAGTCTATCTTGTGTTAAAAAAAATGTTTTAGCGTGATTTACATATCCAGTACTATAACTGCGTGCCAAAATCATTTTTTTTAAACGTATAATACTTATTCTGAATAGATGAATAGAATGTAACAGTTTTACAAATTAAAATAAATGCTATTATAATATTTTTTTATGTTTAAACAATATTACAGTAACATTAAATAATTATTGTTATTTTTAATAATAATATGACATTATCAGGAATAGAGACATATAACTATCTATTAAATAATTTAATATTTTGAGGATATTATTTAATATTATATAATTTTAGTAAAATATTTTTGAAATGTTACATTTAATATTCTAAGAATATGCTTAAATTATGTATTACTTAATATTAAATAATATTATATGTCTATAGGGATATAGTCTATATTCTTTACGTGACAAAAGACCATGTAAACATCACGTAAACACATAAATAATCCGTGTAAACGTAATCTTAAAATCTACGCACAATCCTGCTCTTAAGGATTTGCGATCATAAATGAATAAAAAATATATGTTGCTAATTATTATGGCTGTTATTTTTGTACATACTTTTTTCTTTTTTTTTTGCTAGTAGAATGCTATATTTTTGTCTATCACTTTTTTCCTTTATTTTTATTTAATTCGTTAATTGCATCGATACATGAGATACTATTAAAGATCGACATCCTTACGGAAGTTTGCGTCCTTGTAAAAATTGAAGTTAAGAGTTAAAAATTAAGAGTTAAAAACTGATAATATTGTACTACAAATAAATAAAATGAGTCTCGAAAGAATCTATTTGAAAAATGTAAAAAAGCTCATCGGAACTTACATCAGCTGTTCGGATGCACAGAAAATTTTTTATTTTCGTGTGAATGTAACAAAACGAATAAAATATACGTTTCGACCCTTCAATTCGGGTCCTTATCAAATATAAATCGAAATTATATAAATAACGTAAATTCCAAATTAATGATTCCTGACAATTTCACTTCATTCTTCTTTATCCGAATATCAAATTAGTTATGTAATGAATAGCCCAATGATTATCAAAAATATTAATTTATACAATAATAATATAAAAACTTACATAAAGTAAAATCGAAGTCATATACATTGCGTCACTAAATAAAATCACATTATTCATCAGATTGTAAGATTTGCTGTGTAGTCATTCAAAAGAAATACGAAAAATTAGAGAATTGTTAAAATCATTTGTCTGAATTTTAATTATATCAACTTATATGTAAGCGTTTTCTCGCGACTCGACGTAAAGATCTTATGATGTCGACAGTCAGAGATGAGAGTCAACATAATAAAGTCATGTAGTTATTGAAATAAACTAAAAATAAGAACAAAAGAGAGTAAAACCAACGTCACAATTCTGTAAACAAATTCATATATAGTGGGTCTAAAGAATATGTATTACTTTGTAAATTCAAACTTTGTTTCTGTTGCTTTATATGGATCGCTTCCGAAGTCAGTCTTTTATTAAGTACCTTTTCCTCGTCTGATATCTTGACATTTTCTCAATCTCAAAATTATGTTGGTGATTAATTCTATGTTTTGTTATTACGGAATGCTATGTAGTGTCAAACATCTACCTGTTTGGCCCACATATGATGCTTCATTATCTCGACAATCAATTTTATATACAACGTCTGTGTGAAATAGTTTGACGAACGTCTTTACGACCTCTGATGAACCCTTAAAATTATTAATCCCTTTATATGCCATATGTGTATCAAGGCGTTCTTTTTCAAAAAATTTTTTTATCTTTTCTGATAAAAGTGGTATAAAGGGGATTGTAAAAAACTTGTAATTAATTTTATCTTCATTATTGTCCGTTGTCTTATCTGTAGGTATGTGTTATCCTGGTCATTGTTTAAATTTTTCATTGTTTAAATTTTTTTGACTCTGTTTAATTTTTTTGAATCTATTTGATTTCAGAGAATAGTTTCAGTGGATATCCGTTGTTTAAAAAAATTTTAATTATTAATTCGAAATTCTCTTGGTAAATAGGGTAGAGGTCAAATTAGCTATTCATTACATAGTTAATTTGGCATTTGAATAAAGAAGAACGAACTAAATTGTCAACTTTGAATTTGCGTTATTTATATAATTTCGATTTATATTTTATATTGATAAGGATCCGAATTGAAGAGTCAAAACGAATATTTTATTCGTTACATTCACGAAAATAAAGAATTTTCTGTACATCCAAATAACTGATGTAGGCTCTGATGACTTTTTTTACATTTTTCTGAAATATTGTACTAATTTTATGATTTATTAGTTTAATAGACGTATTTATGCATTTAGAATTCAATAATACTCAATTTTTCTTTAAAATTGTGATTTTAATGTTATCGAAGTTTGTAATGTAATATAATGTTTATCGTCGAAGTTTGATTATCAATAGAGATAATAATTGCAGAGAAAAAAATTGTAATTTTTTTGCAATATATAGAATATTATAGCTTTACAAATATGCATACTTATTTATGGAACATTTATGTAATAAAAAATCATGAATTTAATAATGTATGAGCCAAATATTTATGTTAATAATAGCAAATTTATATCAATTGTCGATAATGTCAACGTTCTTCAATTACCTCCGGATCTTTGGGGCCTTTTTATACCGCCGAAAATTTGCTCAGGATTGACGATCTTTATCTCCAGATAGCAAAATACTTTCACGATATTGATACGGTAACGTAAGGCATACTATGTGTGCTGGTATCGTACTTGTCACGTACGTGCAGTGCATTAATTCACTGGATCATTGTAACACCCGACTTATAGTAACAGTAGCAGTATTTTGCTAGCGGATATCGTGGGATATCGCACGCTTCATTATCTGAGTCATCGATGTTAATTGCAATTATCTCTGTCGATAATCATAGTCAGCAAAGAAATTATCATTGTCGATAAGTAAATTTTTATTTGTAAAATTTACCCTGCTAAGAAACTTTTAGTATGATTCGCAATAGTATCTTGAATTTTTATAATTATCAAAAAACATTCTGTTGTAATTTACGCAACAATAAGTACAAATTGTTAATTGGTTGAATTTCTTATGTGTTATAAATCATGTAAAAGTCTGTGCTCTCAATTTATAAAGTGGAAAGCACAGACTCTTGCATAATGCATAACACGTAATGCAAGAAAATAAATCATTAAAATCCTCCGTTTCCTTCCTTTCCATGAAATAAAAAACTTTAATTGGTTGAATTTCTTATGCTTTATGTGTTATGCGTTTGCAAGAATGCTGTATTCCCCGCTTAAAGAATATCCGAACGTAACTCGTATCTGATAGGTTAAAATCTTAATATCTATTCGTATTTCTAATATTTCCTATTGTGCGCAGGGCTTTAGGACCATTCCATGACTTGTATAGCCGCATAATCATATGTATGAAGAAAATTATCCAATCACATTTTTGTCATAAAGACAAACATAAAATATGATTGGATAATTTTCTTTATGCACACGTTTATGCGGCTATGTAATTTGTGTGGAATAGCTCCTACGCAGGTTATGCCTTAGAGTGAAATCACATGGTGCGGAAAACGACTGTAGAATAGAAAATACGTCATTGAAATAACCAATTAGTGCTATTCAGAATAATGCAGAATAACGCTAATTGGTTGCTTCTATGACATATTTTCTATTCCGCAGTCGTTTTCTGCACCGTGTGATTTTATCCTTAGGGTGATGTCTCATGCATAAGAGGATTCGCATATCGCCAATCACAGAATCATCTTGCGAAATTTGCAAACAAATCTAAGAGAATGATTCTGTGATTGGCGATATGCGAATCTGCTTACGCACGATCCGCTGCACGAGATATCATCCTTATGTGACGACTTGAGCAAAGCTTCGTTAGCTACATTTTCGCATGAATCAACAAAGTGGAGAGTCTTCGCCAGCGAAGCTTGCTTGAAATTGTACCTTAATGATGTAACTGTTATATATAACCTTATCGACAAAGTTAGTCGATTGGATTGCTAGCTTTGCTATGATTGATTTAATGTTTGACCAAGCGTCCAGTCAACAAGAGGTGCCATCGGAACCGGTACACGGAAATGAGAATAGTGGGAATATTAGGGGCTTCACACAATAAAGGGAACAGAGAACAAAGAATAAGAATTTCAACCTATCAGAAACTTTGTATTCTACAATACATGATTTCTGATAGGTTGAAATTTTTATTCTCTGTTCTCTGTTCCTTTTATTGTGCGAAGCCCCTTAGGATTATGCCGAGTGCAGAACAAGAACAGAAAGAATCTGATGGTGAGGTCAAATCATCGGAACGTCAATCGTGGCAGACGAAATTGAGCGAGCTTGCGAGTTTGCAAGCAAATTCGGGAATCTCTCGACAATTGTTTCCGCGTTATCGACGACACGACGGTATATTGTTGCGCACGCATTCGATAATTTTGCTAGTGTCTGTCCACTGAAGAAAACATCGTTTATCGATTCCGGCAATAAAGTGATACTGCCACACCCCATCGAGGCCATTTTGGACGATAGTTAGTGAGAGCTATTTTAAAGATCGTAGCTAGCCATGGATCAAATTACGCCTAAAGAGGTGAAGATCCTCGAAAATCCGGAAGACATTCAGGAGAGGCGAGAACAAGTATTGGGACGCTATGCCAACTTCAAGGCGGAGGCGCGCAACAAACGGGACAAACTCGAGGACTCCCGTCGCTTTCAGGTATGTATCTGAATGCTCTTCTTTTTTCCTCAAGTGCTATTATGTAATTTATTGTTGTTCACGGTTACCTTGCATACGTCTTTCAGTACTTTAAGCGAGATGCGGACGAACTCGAAGGTTGGATTTACGAAAAGCTCCAAGCGGCCTCCGATGAGAGTTACAAAGACCCAACCAATCTACAAGCAAAGATCCAGAAGCACCAGGCTTTTGAAGCAGAAGTTGCCGCTCATTCAAATGCCATCGTGCTACTCGATAATACTGGTTCTGAGATGATAGCGCAACATCATTTTGCCAGCGATGTAATTCGCAAGAGACTAGGTATATTCAACAACAAATAACTATTTGTTTTCAAGATCTTTAAAATATTGTCAAAGTATGCTATTAACTTTTTATGTATGTATAAAGTGTTATTAATATTTATGTAAAGTGTATTACATAAATATTAATAATTAATTCTTTCTAAGCAAATCGAAATTAAAAAAACTGATATTTCACAAATAAATAATGATTTC
>NW_017259305.1:1148064-1169222 GCF_001594045.1 Atta colombica | reverse complement strand
TATTTCACGAATATAGTGACTTGAATTATTTTCTTAAACGATGTAAAATAATTTGGAATGTATAGAATGTTTTAATGTTCATAAATAATGATTACAAGTATTCTCTTATCAAACTACTTTTATAAGATAAATTTAAAATATGTAGACTGTTTTAAACTCATTTTACTTCAACTATATTAAATATGAATGTAATTGTAAAACATAGTGTATATGTATATAACAAACATTGTTTTTTAATACAACATATTTAATTATTTAAAGAGGAGTTACACCGCCTGTGGGAGTTGTTGTTATCCCGATTAGCTGACAAGGGCTTGAAGCTACAGCAGGCTTTAGTTCTTGTACAATTTATTCGTCATTGTGATGAAGTGATGTTTTGGATTCACGACAAGGAAGCATTTGTAACGACCGATGAATTTGGACACGACTTGGAGCATGTGGAGGTGCTCCAAAGGAAATTTGACGAATTCCAGAAGGACATGGCAAGTCAAGAATACAGAGTTACTGAGGTGAACGAGCTGGCGGATAAATTGTTATTAGATGGACATCCCGAACGCGATACCATTTTACGTAGGAAGGAAGAGCTTAACGAATCTTGGCAGAGATTGAAACAATTAGCCACATTGCGACAGGAGAAGCTCTTTGGAGCGCACGAAATCCAGAGATTCAATCGTGATGCTGATGAGACTATGGCTTGGATCGCAGAGAAGGATGTTGTCTTATCGTCCGATGATTTCGGACGTGATCTTGCCAGTGTGCAAACGTTGCAACGAAAACACGAAGGTATCGAGCGCGACTTGGCTGCTCTGGAAGACAAAGTATATACATTGGGTGCGGAAGCCGATCGTCTCGCTGCGATTCACGAAGCTGATCATTCTAAACAGATTCAAGCTAAACGCGCCGAGATTTTACAGTCGTGGGAGAGTCTTACTGCAAAAGCAAAAGAGCGACGCCTCAAACTTGATGAATCCTATTATTTACATCGATTCTTGGCAGATTATCGTGACTTAGTATCCTGGATGAACGATATGCGTGCTATCATTTCCGCAGACGAACTAGCTAAAGATGTGGCCGGCGCTGAAGCCTTGGTCGATCGACATCAGGAACATAAGGGAGAAATAGATGCCAGAGCCGATAGCTTTGATGCAACCACTTTGGCTGGTAATAAACTGCTAGAAAAGAAACATTACGCTGCTGAAGAAGTGGCACGAAAATTAAATTCTCTCGCCGATGACAAGTCATCTCTTTTGAGTTTGTGGGAGAAGAGGCGTATCTTGTACGAGCAATGTGTAGATTTACAACTATTCTACCGGGATACGGAGCAGGCGGATGCGTGGATGGCTAAACAAGAAGCTTTTTTGGCTAATGAAGACTTGGGAGATTCCCTTGATAGTGTGGAGGCACTTATCAAAAAACATGAAGACTTCGATAAATCTCTGGCAGCTCAGGAAGAGAAGATTAAGGTGCTTGATGACTTTGCTGGAAAGTTAATCGAGGGCGAGCATTATGCTGCAGATGACGTGGCGCAACGACGGCAACTGTTATTAGAAAGACGAGCTATTCTTCTTGAGAAATCAGCTCAAAGACGTCGTCGTCTTGAAGATGCATACAAACTACAACAATTCGAAAGAGATTGTGACGAAACAAAGGGCTGGGTCAATGAGAAGCTTAAGTTCGCTACTGATGACAGTTACTTGGATCCCACTAATTTGAACGGCAAAGTCCAAAAACATCAGAATTTCGAGCAAGAACTAAACGCGAATAAAACGCGGATGGAGGAGATGGTAGCTACTGGCCAGGAGTTGATTGAGTGTGGTCACTATGCTAGTGATCGCATACGCACCCGCTCGGATGAAATCGTGACACTATGGGAGAGCTTAACGCGAGCTACAGAGAAGAAAGGTGCGAAATTACAAGAAGCCTCCCAGCAGCAACAATTCAACCGAACAGTAGAAGACATCGAACTGTGGCTATCAGAGGTAGAAGGGCAGCTCATGTCGGAAGATTATGGTAAAGATCTGACCAGCGTCCAGAACTTGCAAAAGAAACACGCGCTTCTGGAGGCTGACGTAGGCTCTCACGCGGATAGGATCGATAGTATTGCTCAAGCGGCCGAACAGTTCGTTAAGTCAGGCCATTTTGATGCTGATAATATCAAAACTAAGCAGGATCAATTACAAACTAGATACGCTGCCTTGCAGCGTCCTATGAGTGTAAGAAAGCAACGACTCCTCGATTCGCTCCAAGTGCAACAACTGTTCCGAGATATCGAGGACGAGGAAGCATGGATTCGCGAGAAAGAACCAGTTGCGGCATCTACAAATCGCGGTCGTGATTTGATTGGCGTGCAGAATCTTCAGAAGAAGCATCAAGCTGTTCTAGCCGAAATCAACAATCATGAGCCAAGAGTGGCCGCTGTTTGCCAAGCAGGTTCGACGATGTTGCAAGAGGGACATTTTGCAGCCGAGGAAATCAATCAGCGACTGGCAGCTTTAGATGAACACTGGGGACAGCTGAAAGATAAAGCTCGACAACGTAAGAATGATTTGGATGATTCTTTACAGGCACATCAATATTTCGCTGATGCGAATGAAGCTGAATCATGGATGAAGGAGAAACGTCCTATAGTGATGAATGGCGATTACGGCAAGGACGAGGATAGTTCAGAGGCTCTTCTGAAGAAACACGAGGCCTTAGTCAGCGATCTGGAAGCGTTTGCAAGCACCATCGCAGCGCTGAGAGATCAAGCTGCGGCGTGCAGACAGCAAGAGACACCTACAGTCGACATCACCGGCAAAGAATGTGTCGTAGCCCTCTATGACTACACTGAGAAGTCTCCCAGAGAAGTATCCATGAAAAAGGGCGATACTTTAACTCTGCTCAACTCCAACAACAAAGATTGGTGGAAAGTCGAGGTAAATGATCGTCAAGGTTTTGTACCAGCGGCATATGTAAAGCGTGTGGAACCTGAGGCGGGTCTTAGTGCATCTCAACAGAACTTGGCTAGGGAGCAGAGCTCAATCGCCGCGCGACAAGCGCAGATCGAAGCGCAATATGATGATCTCTTGCGTTTAGCACGCGAACGTCAAAATAAGCTTAACGAAACAGCCAAAGCTTATGTATTGGTGAGAGAAGCCGCGGAATTAGCTACTTGGATCAAAGACAAGGAGAATCACGCTCAAGTGCAGGATGTAGGCGAAGATTTAGAACAAGTGGAAGTTATGCAGAAGAAGTTTGATGACTTTCAGGCTGATCTTAAGGCGAATGAAGTACGTTTGGCTGAGATGAATGAAATCGCCGTACAACTAATGAGCCTTGGGCAAACTGAAGCGGCATTGAAGATTCAGACGCAAATCCAGGATCTGAACGAGAAATGGACCAGCTTGCAAACGCTCACAGCAGAACGAGCTAATCAGCTTGGTTCTGCTCACGAGGTGCAACGATTCCATCGTGACGTTGATGAAACGAAGGATTGGATTCGCGAGAAAGATGCGGCATTAAACAATGATGACCTTGGCAAAGATTTGCGCAGCGTTCAGGCTTTGCAACGCAAGCACGAAGGACTGGAGAGAGATCTGGCAGCTTTGGGAGACAAGATCAAGCAACTTGATGAGACAGCTAATCGCCTAATGCAGTCACACCCAGAAACTGCTGAGCAAACATACGCTAAACAGAAGGAGATCAATGAAGAATGGACTCAATTGACGGCCAAAGCTAATAGCAGAAAGGAGAAACTTCTGGATTCATATGATTTGCAACGTTTTCTCAGTGATTATCGTGACTTGATGGCTTGGATCAACTCAATGATGGGCTTGGTTGCTTCCGAAGAACTTGCATCGGACGTCACAGGTGCCGAAGCATTGCTCGAACGTCATCAGGTAAAAATATTCTCCATTGTAATATGATCACAGTCATTATCACAATCATTTTTTGACAAATCCTTCACCAAATCATTTAAATTATAGAATCACAGAGCAGAGATAGATGCGCGATACGGCTTACTTCCAGAGGTATAAGAACATTTGAGCATGCAAGAGAATCGCGAAATTGCCTGGCGAAATTGCCGAGAGTGCCTAAAATTAATTTCGCGTTATCCGTCTCGTTGATAACTTTTTCTTTTATTATGAAAAAAAGCTAATTGATCTTGTGCCGATGTTTTGCAATGAAAATACTGCTTATTAACAGTTTGAGTATTTTCAATGCTTTTATATATATATACACCATTCAACAAAAAATAGGGAACACTTTCGACATGCTTCAAATTTGCGCAATATTCAAAACACCGTAATTCGATGAAAAATCATTGTAGACAAAAAATCAAAACATTTGAAAACTTGAAATCTCTACTTTTGAAATCGGTAATTGATATTTCATTCTAACTGATCCTTTACCGAGCTATACGGACACAAATGGATACTCGTCAAATCTGAAAATTTTTTATGAACTTTACAAAAATTTATAGCGTAAGGTCACACAAAAATACGGTACAACAGTTGAAAAAGTGAATCTTTCTTTTCATCTTTTGCTCTTTTGCTTTTTTATTGAGCGAGTTGATTGAGTAGTACGATTTTTTTCACCGAGTTATTGAATGTTAAAGCAAAAATGATTATTTTTGCTTGTAATAAAGTTTTTACATACAAAATGATTTGAAACATTCAAAAGTTAGTTTTAAGCTTTAAAATGCTTATTTCAAATATCGCTTCGTAATCATTTTTCACAGAAATACATAAACCTTGATTTTAATCTTTTTTATGCTAATTTTAAATGATCATAACGAGATTTTTAAAAAATCATTTTAACGATTGAAATTTCTACTTTTGAAGTAATTGATGTTCGGTAATTGATGTTTTAATCCGATTGATTCTTTACCGAGTTATACGGACACAAATGAATATCCGTTAAATCTGAAAATTTTGTATAAATTTTATAAAGATCTATAAAATCCATTCTATAATTGCAAAAGCGTAGTTGTAAGTGATTGTAATTGTAAAAATAAATCAATCACAATCAAATATGAAGTAAATATTCGATTGTGATTAATCAATATTGTGCATATTTATTGTGAATAATCAATTCTTATACAACTACAACCACTTACAACTGCGTTTACACAATTGTAGAATGAGTTTATAGTAAAGTAAAAATAAAAAATGCGGTTTGCAATAGTTGAAAGAGTAAATTTTTATCTTCAATTTGCTTTTTTATTAAGTGTTGTACGATTTTTTTTCATCGAATTGTTGAACGTTGAAGCAAAAAATGATCACTTCTGTTTCAATGTCAAATAAATCGGTGAAAAAAATCATCATACAATGATCAATAAAAAAACAAATTAAAGGTAAAGATTCACTCTTTCGACTGCTATAAATCGCATTTTTATATAATTTTTACTTTATGTCATAAATCTTTATAAAAAGGTCTTTATAAAAAGTTTGTAAAAAATTTCAGATTTGACGGGTATCCATTTTTGTCTGTATAGTTTCATAAAGGATCAATCAGATTGAAATATCAATTATCGATTTCAAAAGTAGAGATTTGAAGCTTTCAAATGCTTTTTTGATTTTTTTGTCTGCGATGATTTTTCATCGAGTTATAGTGTTTTGAATATTGCGCAATTTTGAGCGTGTTCGAAAGTGTTCCTTTTTTTTTTTTTTTGAGTAGTGTATGTATATCGCGTAATTACTACCTTTCTGCTTATAATGTCTATTGCCGAATGAATTTAATTAAAATCACATAACAAACAAAATTGTGTAATACTCGAAAACCGAATGACAAATCACTTTGTAAATTTTATTTGTATATTTTCTTTTTATAGGAGCACCGGATGGAGATAGATGCTAGAGCAGGTACTTTCCAGGCGTTCGAACTGTTCGGCCAACAACTATTGCAATCTAGCCATTATGCTAGCGTGGAAATACTGGAGAAACTTGAATCTATGGCAGAAGCCAGACAAGAATTAGAAAAAGCTTGGATTCAACGACGTATGCAGCTCGATCAGAATCTCGAATTGCAATTGTTCTGCAGAGATTGCGAGCAAGCGGAGAATTGGATGAGCGCGCGAGAAGCTTTCCTCAGCAGTGCGGACGCAGTAGACAGTAGTGACAATGTTGAAGCTCTCATCAAGAAACATGAAGATTTTGACAAAGCAATCAACGCTCACGAAGAGAAAATTGCTACCTTACAAACTCTAGCCGATCAGTTAATCGCTGCCGAGCATTACGCCGCTAAACCCATCGATGAAAGAAGATGCCAAGTGTTAGATCGCTGGCGACATTTGAAGGACGCTCTTATCGAAAAGCGTTCGAAGTTAGGCGAATCTCAGACTCTACAACAGTTCTCTCGAGATGCTGACGAGATGGAAAATTGGATTGCTGAGAAACTTCAGTTAGCGACCGAGGAAAATTACAAAGATCCCGCCAATATACAGTCAAAGCATCAGAAACATCAGGCATTTGAAGCCGAATTGGCAGCCAATGCAGATCGAATTCAATCGGTACTTGCTATGGGAGGCAATTTAATCGAAAAGCATCAGTGTGCCGGGTCGGAGGATGCGGTTCAAAAAAGATTGGCATCTATTGCTGATCAGTGGGAATATCTTACGCAAAAGACCACGGAGAAGTCCATGAAGCTGAAGGAAGCCAATAAGCAGCGTACTTATATCGCTGCCGTAAAGGATCTTGATTTTTGGCTTGGAGAAGTCGAAAGTTTGCTTACATCCGAAGATGCCGGCAAAGATTTAGCCTCTGTGCAAAATCTTATGAAAAAACATCAACTTGTTGAAGCAGACATACAGGCGCATGAGGAAAGAATTAAGGATATGAATGCACAAGCCGATTCATTGATCGAGAGCGGTCAGTTTGATGCCGCTGGTATTCAAGAAAAACGCCAGAGTATAAATGAACGTTATGAGCGAATTAGGAACTTGGCAGCACATAGACAGGCGAGACTTAATGAAGCTAATACTTTGCATCAATTTTTCCGCGATATTGCTGACGAAGAATCTTGGATTAAAGAGAAGAAACTTCTTGTCGGATCGGATGATTACGGCCGCGACCTTACGGGCGTACAGAATTTGAAGAAGAAGCACAAGAGATTGGAGGCTGAACTTGGTAGTCATGAACCTGCTATCCAAGCTGTTCAGGAAGCAGGAGAAAAATTGATGGACGTTTCAAATCTGGGAGTACCCGAAATCGAGCAACGTTTGAAACTTCTTAATCAGGCATGGGCTGAACTGAAACAATTAGCTGCCACTAGAGGACAGAAGTTGGATGAATCCTTGACGTATCAACAGTTTCTTGCCAAGGTCGAAGAAGAAGAAGCCTGGATCACAGAAAAACAGCAATTACTTTCCGTTGAAGATTATGGTGATACAATGGCTGCCGTACAAGGTCTTTTGAAAAAGCACGATGCGTTTGAAACTGACTTTGCAGCACACGGTGAACGCTGCAAGGACATTTGTGAAGCGGGCGAAGCGCTGATCAAAGCTGGCAATCATCGAGCAGATGCTATCAGTCAAAGATGCGCACAATTGCGCAACAAATTGGAGCAACTCGGAGCTCTCGCGGCCCGTAGAAAGACACGGCTAAATGACAACTCCGCGTACTTGCAGTTTATGTGGAAGGCTGATGTAGTCGAGTCATGGATTGCTGATAAGGAAACTCATGTGCGTTCTGAAGAATTTGGTCGGGATCTGTCTACTGTGCAAACTCTGCTTACGAAACAGGAGACTTTTGATGCTGGTCTTCATGCCTTTGAACACGAAGGTATCCAGAATATCACCTCATTAAAGGAAATGCTTGTTGATTCTGGTCACGATCAAACACCCAGCATTCAAAAACGTCATGCTGATGTCATTGCTCGTTGGCAAAAACTTTTGGCAGATTCCGACTCGAGAAAACAACGTTTATTAAGAATGCAGGATCAGTTCAGGCAGATTGAAGAGCTTTATCTGACATTTGCAAAGAAGGCATCCGCTTTCAACTCTTGGTTTGAGAATGCCGAGGAAGATTTAACGGATCCTGTACGTTGTAATAGTATTGAGGAGATTCGAGCTCTTCGCGAAGCACACGCACAATTTCAAGCAAGCTTATCCTCAGCTGAAGCTGATTTCCAAGCCCTGGCTGCTCTAGATAGACAAATTAAGAGCTTCAATGTCGGACCAAATCCATACACGTGGTTTACGATGGAAGCCTTGGAAGATACTTGGCGGAACTTACAAAAGATAATTAAGGAACGCGATGTTGAGCTTGCAAAAGAAGCACAGCGACAGGAGGAAAATGATAAATTACGTAAGGAATTCGCCAAGCATGCCAATGCCTTCCATCAATGGCTTGCGGAAACAAGGTTCGCATTTTAAAGAAATTTATTTATTTAGTTATTTAATTAGAAATAGAAATGTAAATAATTTATTTTATTTTATAGAACATCTATGATGGAAGGATCCGGATCTTTGGAACAGCAACTGGAAGCTACCAAGGTTTGTTCAATTGAAACAGATACATTTATCATAAAGATAATTTATGTAAGGTTTATATGTTCATTATGTAATTGTTATTTATATTCAAATTTACAGCGAAAAACTCAAGAAGTTCGTGCACGTCGTCAAGATCTGAAGAAAATCGAAGATCTAGGAGCTATTTTAGAGGAACATCTAATTCTGGATAATCGTTATACAGAACACAGTACCGTAGGATTGGCACAGCAATGGGATCAATTGGATCAGTTAGGAATGCGTATGCAACACAATTTGGAACAACAGATTCAAGCGCGAAACCAGTCAGGTGTATCTGAAGATGCACTCAAAGAATTTTCTATGATGTTCAAGCACTTCGATAAAGACAAGAGCGGCCGCCTGAATCACCAAGAATTCAAATCGTGCCTGAGAGCTTTGGGCTACGACCTTCCTATGATAGAAGAAGGACAACCTGATCCAGAATTTGAGAACATATTAGGTTTTGTCAATTTCAATTCATAGTGTGGCTCTTAATGTGGTACATTATTTTGAACACCCATTTTAATATGTTATTATTTGTAGATATTGTGGATCCTAATAGGGACGGCTACGTATCTCTACAAGAATACATGGCGTTTATGATCAGCAAGGAAACGGAGAACGTGCAAAGTTCAGAGGAAATAGAAAACGCTTTCCGAGCAATCACAGCAGCAGATCGGCCATATGTCACAAAGGAGGAATTATATGCTGTAAGTATTGCAAATACTGTAAAACATTAAAAAATATAATATTAAATATTAAATCTCATCCGACTATACATGTGAGAACATCAATATAAATCAATTTTGATAGTTACTTGGATCTTAAGTGCTTGTATAATTCTATGTGAATTTATATTATGTATTATGTAGTTTTTTAAACTAACGCGCCGAAATAATTTTTCCGTTTTGAAATTCTACTAAGCTATCGCAATAATATCACGAGTTAAATTGATTGGCAATTTAACAATTTGATGCTTTTTCATCTTAGAACGAAAAATTATTAAATGCTAGTCAATTTAACTCATGAAATTACTATGGTAATTTAGTTTGCGTTTCAAGACCGAAAAATCATTTCGACTTGCAGTTTAAAGGATTACATATGTATATAAATTCACATAGAACATTATTATACAAGCACTTAAAAGTTAGACCGTTAAAAAATATATTACAATGTTCTTGTAATCAAAATACAATTTGTATTCATTATTATTTTTTTTTTTTTTTCCAGAACCTCACGAAGGAGATGGCTGATTATTGCGTTGCTCGTATGAAACCTTATGTAGATCCCAAATCAGAACGACCGATAACAGCTGCGTTGGATTATATAGAATTCACGCGCACTCTTTTTCAGAATTAATTATGCATTCATTTTTTCAAGCTTATTAAATTACAATTGCATAAAAGCTATTATATATGTTTTATCTTCAAATACTATGCTTGATTATCTAATACATCTAATAATAATTATCATTTAGAGCATTTATAAAAATTGAAATTTTCTAAGCTAATTAGTTGATAGACAAAAAAAAATATATCAAGAATATATTTCTATGTTAGAAGCAATGTTTTTCCTAACAAGTACATTCTTTACATATATTTTCGAATATTATTCAATCTTCGATTCTTAATTATCTTTAAAATAAATATGCATTTAATATATTATATTATTTTATTCAATAAAAGTCTATAAAACATGTATGCGTGTTTTTAATACTTGTGTAAATTATAGATGTAAATTTCCTTGTGTGAATAATTAATTTTTTTTCATTTTATTTCGCAAGAAAAAATATATATAAAAAATAATATAAAAAAATGTTGCAGAAATGACACTTGTATTTTATTGAGCAATTGGATTCACAACCATTTGAGACTTTTCTTGAATTATTTGTTCAGCACGGTACACTTTCCAAGATACTAGAAAATCCCTAGCCATTTTGAACAAAGTATAATAATGTATAACTAATAATAATATCGTCGATAGTATTTGATACCATTCGGTCACGCCTAATAAAATAAATAATTGAATGTTCACCAATAATAATTGCAATGCCAGTATTGGACTCAGAAGCGTTACTCTGTTATTAAATAAACCCTGCAAGACAATAATATATAATTAATATATAATTAATATCGAGTTTAATATTTTTTGTTACTCATTGATAGAATAAGATTACATACATAAAATCTAGAGTGACTTAGATTACCCGGTTCCGCTGCTGTGCATAAACCTTCAGAACGATAAATTTCTCGATTGTGCCTTACAATTGATCCGTGAGGCCACAATACTGTTTCATTCCATGGTTCGGCATATATGTGATTATTGCGATTTTCTATTTTAATCCATCGGCCCAAATGCATCGCTGCCCTATGTAACTCATCACAATATCTAAAATTCAATTACATACTTTAATTATTATTTTGTGATAAAACAATTTTTACTACGAAGGAATACTTACCTGAAAGGATAAGCTTGAGCGAAGTAAGCACATATCCTTCCGAGCCAGAACAAGATTACATGCTGTACTACCCATAATACATTAAAATGTAAATGCGGAGGTACAAAAATAATAGGCGCAACTACACAAACATATGCGCTACCGGAAGACGAAAATAAAGCTCGCTTTAATCGTCTATTAAAATCGGATCTCAAAGTGGATACTTCTGCTCTAATGGCCGATGCATTTAGTGAGCAATTGTGCAAAGGTTTATCTGTATATGAAAAAGTCATGTTACAATACTAGAGAACACTTAAAAAATTAATAATAGATAAGATCAAAATACAATCAAAATACACATTTGATACATACCTAATATATGTTTTGTTTTTCGTTCTTCTTTTCCATTCGAGAACGACATATCAAAAAATGGTGCTGTTCGTATTCCAAACATAACAAAATATACTGACAAACTTCTGGAACAAATGGATGTCATAAACTATTCACACTTACTTTTAATTTTGAATTACATAATATAAATATAATGCATATATATCGCTATTGGTAGAAAAAAAGATACAAGACAAAAATTAACATTTTTGAGATAATAAAAGAAAATTTATCTTAAAGACTAATATATTTATATTTTATTTATATTTTTATGGAACTACAGATTTGTGGTTTACTTAAAAGTCACAACTCTGTGACAATAGATGAAATGTACACAAAGTATATCTGTACAATGTATCTGTGTTTCCATTAAAAATATATTAATCTTTAATATCAATTTTCTTTTATCATCTCAAAAATATTAATTTTTGTTTTGCATCTTTTTAGAGCATTTGAATTTAAAAACAATGTTTAAATTTAAACAATGACAAATTTTAAAGAATATATTATAATTGAAATGATGAAACATGAGGGAAGAAGTTATAAAAATTGCACATTCATTATCCCAATTGAAATGTTCCAATTTAGAATTTAAAAAATTATTGAGAAGGTCCAATTTTATGTGAGATTGTTACTTTTCTATCAATTCAGCGATATATTAACAATATTATTTATATATTGTATTCATTCTCATAGATACTCACGGATAACATAAATAAAAAATTTTCATAGAATTGTGCTTCTCAATCATATGATACAGGCACCAGCCCAACACGCTCTTTACAGCAACTGATAGAGATGACCTGAAATTAAATTACATAAATACTAAAATATCCTGATTACTACTAAATCTAAATTATTAATAAATCACATACAATAATACCTTATAATATTTCGAATTGCTAATTTTGCGGGTACTGATTGAACTGGCAATGAAACATCAATGATCTGACGTAATAATATGTATAGGAATCTATGTGCCACCATAGTAAAAATAAATATAAGTAAATAAGGATCTATCAAATAAAAATTCTGAAACATACCAAAGAATACAAGTAGGAGTACAATTCTTCTGTTTCCTAAATATATTATAACTATCTTCTTTGTATCATGCATAATAGCATAATCTAGTTTCCATGTGTAATAAATACAAATGTAACATACCATAGTATAACCATTATAGGAATTTGGTAGCCACCATACAGTTCTATATAGATTAAGCAATTGCAGACAAGCTGCAATAATCGAGACAACCAAGGATAACGCTTCAAAGCCCAATTGTCCATCAACTGGAACCGCAGGTATAGGAATGTGCTTTGGTGCCAGAGACCTTCCACCATAAATTTCGTCAAATCTTTTATCATCTGCACTATTGGCACTTGCTCTTTCTCCGCTATTGCTTCTTCCATTGGTATTGACTGAACTAACGTTACCATTACCAGATCTGGCAGTTGATCCAGTTCGATTGACAGCGTTTCGTCTGCCTCCAGGCATGTTTTATATATTCATATCAATTCATACGAGAGATAAAGTTTCCTTATTTCAATAATTTTTATGACATAATAATAAATTGCTGAACAAATCAACGATGTATTCCACGTAGCATAACAAACACACGTCGCAGACAATTTTTGTGTATCTTCTTGAGATGCAAATATTAATATTTTATGTTAAATACAGTCTTTTTTCAAATGCTATTTTTTTTCACATATCGATTATGTCACTCTAAATAAAAATATCAAATGATACGAAGAAGACGTAATACGATACAAGAACACGCTACTTTTAGCATTTAATTAAATGTAGACCAATTTCTTCCGTCTTTCCTTTTTTGTAAGTTAGCTTATGAAAGTGATTTGTGTCTGTTTATATCTATTTATAGGTCTGTTTTCTGTGGTTGAACTAGGTTCCTGCCTGTCTGGTGCAATTAAAATCTAGAGAAACCTGAGAGAGGCCATGCCTAGAGGCCATTCTAAGAGTGAAATCACACGGTGTGAAAAACGACTGAATAGAGAATGCGTCATAGAAGTAACCAATCAGCGTTATTCTGCTGTCACGTTCGTAACAATCTCATTTTGTCCAGTAATAATTTTGAACAGATTTGGAGTAGATAGTAAGGGACACAATAAAAGGAACAGAGAATAAGAATTTCAACCTAGAAATTGTGTATTCCACAATACATGATAAACCTCTAGAGACGTACCTAACACTTCTCCCCAGTGCGGTCAATGAAGGAGGAGTTAGGAATGCCCACAGGCGAAAATGTAAGAGAGTGGAGAGTAACAACGCGCATTGTTCCGAGTAGTCACGCGTGAATCGTCGGCTCCTCCTGTTGATCGACCAATCGCCGCTGTTTTAATTTAAGTGCGAAGCCTAATTTCTAGAAAAACTTAATTTCTAAATCTTAATATTTCAAAGCCTAATTCCAAAGCCTAAAAGTATTAGTTTTCATTTTTTTCTTCTAATTCTATAAGCGTCAAATGTTTAAATCTAGAAGTCTAGTAATAAATAGACTATTAGTAATAATTCTAACACATAAGCACAAATGTCGATATGTCGATTGTAAATTGACTTTGCTAAGGGCGTTTAGTAGTCGACTGTAAATCGATTTTGTACAGATGTTCTTCCAATGTCGACTTTAGGACATCTAGTGCGATTTACGCTCACAAAGCTTAAATGTGGAATCATTTCGTCCTTGTTGTTTAATTACAATTAAACATGGATGAATGCTGTTCATGAGCGTTGTAAGCACGAATCGGATACAACCTAGAATGGTTGACTCAAAGTCGATTTACAGTCTTTAAAGTGGGACATTGTATGACTTAGAGACGTCTCCAACGGTGCGTTCCGTTTCTTGCATAAAGCGCATGAGTATTTAGTGCATGTCATGGAATGCAGGATTCTTAACATTCCGTTTCTCCAATACATTCTATGCGGTTTTAGTAACAGAACGGATTCGCAATGAATTCATGCAGCGGACGACAATTTAAAATTGACTGAATTACAAATGTATTCAATAATTACTGTTACATTTTTTTTGACAAAAGAAGATTTATATTTTTCGAGCAGCATTTACAATCTTATTCTGCAGGAAAAGAAAAATAAAACGTTTTATCAAAATATCCAAAAAGGATGTTTAATACCTATTTCTAAAATATTAGAAATTTAACAAAAATTTTACAGATTATTCTTACATATATTCAACAATTATAACAAAATTCGAAATCAATTCACTGTGAAGCAACTTGAAGTTATAAGAATTTAAAATATAAAGATTTTAAGGTTAGACTTGAGATACTGTCACTGTCAACAATTTTTCATTTTTTTCAGAAATAATTAGTAATAGAAATTCAAAAATATATTTCTGCATTTTAGTTATGAATAAATGATAAGATTCTGTGTACAATCTTTATTATTCAAATCATTTGAAAACAGTATATATTCAAAATCAAATTTCAGAAACTTTTGCTATAATTATATATATAAAACATCCTTAAAATCTGTTATTTTTATTTTCCTCTTTTTTTACTTTCCTATTTTGTAAGAATATGACTAATGTAAACTTAACCTTTATCAAAATCTACTATTTTATATTCAGGAATTTAAAACGATATGAAAAATAGCGATAATATATCAATATATTAATTTTTCAGTATTATATAAATCATTAAAAACCGATATTCTATAGCGGTATACACAAAACAGAGATCCAAATACCAATATTGGATGTTACCGGTATTCAACTGAAATTTTCATAATATGTCAGTATATGCATAATTTTTCGGTAATATCAGAGTATTATATTGTATATATATTATATAATATATGTATATATGAAATGTTAAATTAAAAAAAATTTTAAGTATTCTAAGCACCCTACTTACGTATCTTTAACCTTTACTTTTACCCCTGATTTTGAGTACACTCCCAACCGAACCACCCATAATTTCAGTTTCGGGCTAAAATATGTTGAATACATAAACTGCATGAACTGCTTCAACTCGAGAGATGAGACACTTCATGCGGTCTCATGCACTGGAAGAGGCAGGGTCATGCAATTGGCGGTAGGTTGAATCATGCATGCAGCGAATGTGCATGAAGAGAAACGAAGCTTTATGCTTCTATGTGCATCATACAAGAAACGGAGTTTGCAGTGTGTCGCAATTTCATTTTGATCATGGTTAGATAACGTTACTTTTCCAATGCAGGTAAATGCTGATGTATCTAAAGATGCAATCGAGTTGTTGCTACAAATGCTTCGAAGCATTTTTTGATTGGTCATTTAGTAAAATTCTTTTTTCTGATTGGTCAATCAAATACTATTTAAAGCATTATAGCGGCAACTCGATTGCATCCTAAGTGAACATCCAGAGTTATACTTATTTCATCTAAAACGACTACACAGTCTTTATTTGTACTATTATTCAATTGTGAAACTTTTATATTTAAAATTTTTTAAATTTCATACAATATTCTTTATATAATATACTTTAGAATTTTAACTTTTCAAGTTTTCTATTTAACGTTCTAATAGATGGAAATAGGAAGCCCTGATGCAAAAGCTCTCTATCCTGATATACCACAAGCAAATTTTAAATGATATGCTTTGATTAACATTGCACATCATTTTGGAATTTTATTATATTTGTTATTTAAAACCTGTATCTGATCTTCATGCAAAAGTTGTCAAATAATTATAGGAAACTTTTTAATAATGCGTACTTCTTTTTTTAATTTCTTAATTCTGTTTTTATATTTGTTTTGCAAACGTTTATGTCTCTTTTTCATACACATTCGTAACAATTCTGACTTCAGGGAGTCGACTTCTGTAATTCGAGATCACTCACTTTTCACACTTTCATTTCATGTGAGTTTTGTCGTGTGATTCTGTAACGACAAAGTGAAAATACGATCATTAGACTTTGCCGACTTTGTGGAAAAAAATGTGAAAATGTGAAATGAAACAGTCCGCGGTTCGATTCACGCTCGCACTTAAAAATCATTTTATCCTTGTCATTTATCAAATGTTAAACAAAGACAAACGATGCTCATAAATGTGTTAGCATAAATCATATCAAAGCCATAAAGTTAAATTTATTTTTAATTTTTTTCCAATTCTAGAATTGAAAATGGATGACGAATAAGTCGAACTTCGATTAAAAGTGGTTAAAAGTAAACCGTGAATTATGGAACTGGGCTTAAATGATTTCCTGCCATTATTTACAAAGTCAATCCTGTTGAAAATAAATATCTCTAAGCATTCTTCGTGCAATTCTCATATGTGATTCAAAGATTTCTTCATCCTTTTCATCCAGTAACAAAATTGTTACCATGTATATTGCTATTTGATTTTATTTTTGTCTGGATTATGCAAAATTATATATTTAATCTTAAAACTGTCAATTCAGTCGGCTGTGGTTCCTCTCTCGCTTTATTTCTCAGCCTTTCTTTCTCGGATCTTATCATTCGACAAGAACTTTTTTGCTAACGAACTCCTTTGAGATTGCTTGCAATTGCACCATGATAAAAGTTAGGGAATCTGATACTACAAATCTGTTTAATATTTTATCTTCCAGGTGGGCATTTCTTATCTATATGTTTTAGCGATAAGTATCTTTCGGAAAACGATTCATTTGAACACCTTTCATAGATCTATTATTACCAACCAACTGCTGCACAGGTTACCATCTTACCAATGTCTATATAAAAATTATTAAAATATTTTGCATAATATTATTCATTACATAATAACAAGAAAACATTTATATATAAATATAATGTTTATATTTAATCTGATATCTTCTTCAATAGAATTAAATAATTACTTCACAGAGTTTGAACTCTACAACTATCTAATCTAACCTAACCTAACCTAACTGACTTAACCGGAAGTAAGACATCTAATGCGGAACCAATTAGCACTAGGCATACGCATTGGCGTTAAGGCATGTAGAATAGGGAATATCGAACTGTCCAGAACTCTGGGATATAATATCGAACTTACACATCAGAACTCTGATGGGACTCATTATTCCCTGTTGTTTGTGCCTATTGTCTGTGCCTGTTGTGTTTAAGCCTTTACTTTCTTTATACTTACTCTACACTGTTCTACGCTGAGATCATTTGGAGCGACTCCGAGCAGTTCCCAGAGAGACAAAACAAACAATGCTGTATTTCACAATATATAATTTCAGCGATGTTTTTTCGTTGCAAAAACAATCACAGCTAAGACTATCTTCATCTTCTGATCCCTGAAGACGAAGATAGCCTTAGTTGTAGTAGCTTCTGATTGGATAACGAAAAAACACCCTTGATAGGTTGAAATTTTTATTCTCTTTATTCTATTTGTTGTTCCCTATTCTTTTCATTGTGCGCAGCTCCTAATTCGGAACGTACTTTGTGTTTGGGACTCCTTCCATTTGAATCATGTAGGTGGCGTTTAGATATCTAATAAAAAAATGGCTTTGGGACAAAGGGATTAAGGATCTTGTTAGCAATGTGAGCTTACAAAAAGTCTCGTTGTATGTATATACTATCGCGTTTATTGAGTAAGAAGTGTGTAACAATTATGACATGCAAGTTCACTAGAATTACGAAATTTAGCAACTGATATTTTCCAGGCCAAGGCCCTTATTGACAATTCTTCAAATGAAAGTGTTAGTATATGATGATTATGACTTTAATGCTTTGAATATTACTTCTAATTATATAGAGAAATGGAGATATTTACATGGCATTTCACTGTAGTGCGCTGATATATATTCTATTCATTTTCTGTATTTTACAGATGTTTAGTCCTATACAAATAAAGCATGAATGTACAACCATAGAGGATGTAAACGCAAGTAATAGAATTAATAGCTCAGATAGTTCTTTGTATCCTTTTATCAGTCAAAATATTGGATATAAGCACCGTCAGTTGTCTCAATTTTGGGAACAAACGCAGTTATCAAACGAGGTACCTGCGAAAAATGAAATTCATGATCAACAGACTATGTTCCGAGCAGAAGTAAATATTTACATAATATTGTGACATGTATTTAACAACTTAGCAAGTGATTTTATTCAGTTTTTTTTATATTCAGTTTTATGTATTTTTGTTCTAGGAAGCTGGTAGTTTATCATATATGCAAAATGGCATATTCCTTTCAGTTGATCAAGAGGATGGCAACAATCAAATACAAACAAATAACCAGTGTGATTCCCTGAGTACAAGTAATGTCGTAGTTCAAGAAAACAAACAGTCACAATCTGTACAGGATTTGAATATAGGAAATATTAGTCAAACATTAACAGCACAATCGCTGACTGTAAGAAACAATCGTCTTGGAAGGCCATCCAAAAGTTCTACGGAATCTAGTACAGGAAAAAAGTTAAAATGTCAATGTGAGATTTGCTTCAAAGAATTTGGACACAAAAGTAATTTATTTATTCATATGAGAACACATAATGGAGACAGGCCATATAAATGCAACCAATGTGAAAAGTGTTTTACACACAGTGGAAACTTGGCTATACATATGAGAACGCATTCTGGTGAACGCCCATATGGTTGTCAGATATGTGGAAAAATGTTTAGCCATAGTGGAAATCTTTCCACTCACTTAAGAACTCATTCGGGTGTAAAGCCCTACAAATGTAATGTGTGTGGTAAAGAATTTAGACACAGTGGTAACTTGTCAATACACGAGAGAATACATTCCGGAATTAAACCATTTCAATGTAAAATTTGTGGGAAAGAGTTCCATCACAGTGGTAATTTAACAACTCATATGAAAAAACATCCTGTAAATACAGACACAAATCTAACTGATTGTGAAAACAATCAAAAGCATGTATTGCATACTAGTACTGCAGATGTTAATATTACCGCTTCTTCAAATTATTTAAATAATGTATCTTTAACGCTCAATGATGACATTAAATTAATGCATAATACTAGTAATGTGGTTCCTATAAAGAATGAAAGTACAGAAGATACTGTATTAAATACGATGGGAAGATTAACATCTACTTCTAGTTGAAGGTATACACTATTATTATTATGCAGGATGAGAATATATAATTTGTTACAAATTGATACTATCAATAATTAGATAAAAAATTGAAAACTCAAATTCTTGATGCCTTAATGATAAGAAAGTATCTGTTACATGACTTTTTCAAAATGTAAAATTAATTTTTTCAGTTTTAAGAGATCTTTTTGAACTGTTAACAAATTTTTTGATTTGATGATATTGATTTGTAATAAATTACAATACCTGCACATTAAGGATTTTTTAAATGTCCCTAGTACTTTTTCATTCAATGCTCTACTTGTAAACAAGCAATTTTTTACTGACAAAGGCAGCAATAGCTTTCATTTTCTTTGTGTAATTAAATGATGGTCTTCCTAAATATAATATTATTATATGTATATAAAATTATAAACATGCGTGTTTTATGTAGATTTATTTAAGATCAAGTGGTTCATGATTATAATGATCTGTGATGTTTTTGAGTTACTAAAATAGGATATGAGAGGAGTAGAAACAATATTTTTATTTTAAAAATATCTACCATTTATTTATATAAATAACATGTTCTATATTGTTCAATTATTTGTGTTTATACAAGTATGTTATAATCAATATCAGACTTAAATAAATAAGTTATTATAATTATTATTATATACTCTGAGTATACAAAGTATAACATGTATAAAAATAATAAAAATATATTTGTATCTTATTTTGAGCTCATATGTGCAATTTGAGATATCTAATAAGTGATAAATTGCTCGTTAAAATCTTTATTAGCCATATTTTTATATTTAATTCTTATTGTTATTGAATTTTATTTTAATAAATTATCTTTACTTTCAATTTTTTACATAGTATGTAGCAGATATTGATTGAGTAGTATAATTTGCACAAACAAGATATATAAAAGACTGTAACTTTTAATCGCATATATGCAAATATAAAATTTCAAATCTATCTAACGATTCTAATTATTTTTTTATATAATGTTCAATAATAAATTTTTAAACAAATTTATAAACTTGATTTTTAATAATTTCTTTTTATAGTTACAATTATACATATATACATAATGATCTACAATTTAAATTATCAAATTTAAATTTCAAATATACATATATTCATTATATGTGAAATTTTTATACTATTATTATATTGCTTAATACAATTTATAATTTATACTGGGAATAAATTAAACTACTTACTTTTAAGAAGAAAAATTTGATTCCAATGTATTATTATATTATTTTATGATTAATACTTTAGTTTCTTTTTCATAAAGTATATATATATTTATATATATATAAGCTAAATATAATAACATTATTATATAAAGCTTATTTATATTAGTTAAGAATATAGAATGTTATCTGTCATGTATTAATATTTGTTATAAAGTCATTGGTGTAGACTAGGATATTACAATGTTAACATTATAAACTTGATTTTAGTAAAAAAATTACTGTATATATTATATTCTCCTGTATCTTGTACCATTCATTTTCATCAAATAATTGCTTAATAAAATATTTGTATACAATTAACGTACGACCTTCAAAGGGACAGTCATGTTCCGTGGTAGACGGGCTGCAAGAGATTCTGCTACATTTTCAGAAAGTTCGTACCAAATATATTTTCCAATTACAGGCACATCTTCCAATGGTAACTTGAAGGATACCAATAATGTTAAGCACAGACCATCACCTTCTTGTTCACCGCTAAATTCTACAGACAATAAACCATGTGGTTTATGCTGTGGTACATCATTTCCAAATATTTCCTAAAAAAAAAATTATCTGAATATATATATACATTCGTACAA
>NW_017259305.1:1142839-1147964 GCF_001594045.1 Atta colombica | reverse complement strand
AAAAAATGTGCAAGAAGATTAGATTTTTTAATTTTAAAAACAATTTTTCATTGCAAAATACATGCAATATAATGTATATTTGATATTTAATAATAGTTCATTAATACTTATGTATTTCATAAAATATCTAATACTTTCCTAATATACTCACAGTCATAAAGCTATGTAGAATAGACAATAAACTACGATTTGGATTAAGTTCACAAATTGGTGGATTGTATTGTTCAGTATCAGATAGCACATGTAATCTGTTTCTATTAACAAAATTTATATAAAAATATATATTATATAATATAAAAATAATTACATTATAGACATATTATATAGTTAACAATAAAATAGAATTGTAGTAATTGTTAGATATTAATACAAATGTATAATACTTACGTTGCTCTCTTTTTAGATGTAACTATTAATCTTAACAATAATTTTGTGTGTGATTTGGTCACAGGCATCAAATGAGGATGTTGGGGAATAGTTTTATTTGAAACATAACTTTTACCCCGGTCTAAGAGATATATTATATCATTAGCTCTTAATGGCAAGTCATTTATGTTTCGTACCCAGCATGCTTGTAGTGATTCCTCATTTGCCTGATCGGGAGTTTTTAGAATACCGCCAACTATATCCCCGGTAAAAACAAAACGAAACCATGTACCATTCGCGCATTCTACTAGTATCAGAGTTGTTGGTGCTATCACCAGACCTGTCTCTTCCAAGACTTCTCTCTTCACAGCACTTATAAGATTTTCATTCTTTTCCACTCTACCGGCTGGTAAGTACCATTTTCCAGTACAAGAAGCTTTTGCTTCTTGTATCATTAACACTTCGCCTTGATCATTTATGACAACAGCGGCAACTATGTATGTTACTGTTTTCAAGCAAATGGGAATATGTGCTGTTAGTTGACCTGATTTTGCACCTGCAATATATGTTAGCTATATTAAAATTTTCTCTTTTTGAAAGAAAGAAAAAGGTACTCTAACAAGAACATTATAAAAGCGACTGCAGTACGAAGGTATCAGACATACCTGTTGTGTCACTTGCAAGAGTATGTACATTGAATATGTCATTTTCTAATGCTTGTCCGGCAAGCAACAATTGAACTTGATTTTCTACAAGATCTGACATATTTTATATATATATTATATATATAATATGTACACATACACTGAAAATAGTATCACGTCGCGTACAGAACAATATTTGATTGCAAATATATGTTAAGTTGCAATTTAACACAATCAGTGTGAAAGTGATAGCTATCAGCTGCCAGTAAACGCGTGGAAAGACGCATCAAAATATGTCAGTGTCGCTTCAGTGCTGTATCTATTACTGAAACATAGGAGGCACTGGAACGTCTGAAGCTACATATACATTCATGTGCCAAATTCCCTATGCGAATTGTTGCAAAAATGCAAAATTGAAGAAGAAAGAATTTTGCCTATTTTGGCAAAGTTCTCACTTATACTTATCAATTGTATTCCATTTTGTAGATAATAATAAAAATACAATAGTAAAAATTAAATACTCTCTTAAATCCTCAAACTTCTGCAGAAAACATTTTTGATATTTTAAAGATATCGCTCTATTAGAGCGGTTGCTCATCATCAGAACTGTCAAAGTTGAAGAATGTTATTACACATCCTCAAAAAGTATTCATATGTGATATAGCGTGAGCATAGTAATCTACAATACGGTGTTATATTCTTACTTGCGCCGTCATTGTGTTGCAGTGACGGCACTGCGAGGAAATACCCTGGACGCAGAAATAAATCGTGTGCGGAGGAGAAAGATGAATAAAAAAAGATCTAGAAGTATTTTTGATTATATAATAAAAGATAAAAGATATTAAGATCATTTTGCAAGCATAAGTAGCAAAATTAATATATCTCATGTTGATCATATTGATGGGTTGTAAGTTGTAATTAGTTGTAATATTGATCTAGCATTGTAGTTGGCAGTTTTAATCTATTCTATAATTTGACGGGCTATTTATTTTTGTATACGAGGAATCCAACTCTATATATAAAATGGACGAAGTTCTTTACAATTTTGTACTCCAACTTCAAAAAGCGCAGAAATGATAATTAATCAATCTCCTTGCGGTCAATTTGTAAATGTGTTTTGGCTAAATTAGTCAATTAACAAATTTTGTTAACATAAGATTTATTGTTAAAAATAGGCATAATTTGCAATGATCGATAACGCTATTCGATAGGGACCTAATTGAAAAATTGACTAATCATAGTTAATATCTTTCTTACATTCAACTATGATTGGTTGATTTCTATGCCTATTTCTTAATCCACTTTTGCTACTGTCCATTATAGAATGGACTTTACATATTCGATAATTACATCCCTAGATACTACCTTACGTAATCTGATGTTTTTCTCACAATAATAAACATTAAGTCCTTATCGAATAGCGTTTATCGGTCATTGCAAATTATGCTTATTTTTAGCAATAAATAATAAACCTTATGTTAACAAAATTTGTTAATTGACTAATTTAGCCAAAACACGTTTACAAATTAATGCATAATCTACAATGGCAGTATCAGTAACGGATGAGGGCTATAAGAGTAAGAAATTGACCAATCACAGTCGATTATTCTTCTCATTTTGGATTATGATTGGTCAATTTCTTGCTCTTACAGTCTCATCCATTAGTTTGTACATTGTAGACCAGATCACGTATTAGCGTCTAAGAGAATGTAGGAGAAAGAGTGCTTATATGAGAATCGGTGCTTGTGTGTGTGAGACTTTCAATACATTTTAGCGAAACGCAGCGATGTAATTATGAGAGGCCGGCATTCGAGATCCAAACTGAAATAAACTGAAAAATGGATGCTTTGAGCGTATTAATTGCGATAGCACTGATACATTGCTCATTATTTTTTTTTGATACGCTTTTTAAGGTAAATCATGTAATTATTTTATGACGTTTTGACTCTTGCTGTTGGATGCAAAAGATCGTTTAAAACGAAATAATGTTTTAATACATCGACAAAGTCTCTTTGGATTCAAGAAATTATTAATTGTCATTAATATCTACGTTTTATGTCATAAAATTCTTGTCATTAATCTCAATTTCATAATATAAATTATAAGTTTATCACAGTAAGGATAATTTGTAATATGTTTTTCAGTCCTGTTCACATTTTCCATATCTCTACTTCCTAGAAAATACTGGTCTGGAGATACAGATATTGAGAGTGAAATGGTTTACAACTGCTTTCAATCGCAAAATAATAAAATTGGGATTGGATTGCTCCAGATTCTGGATCGCTTGGTTCAATGCTGGTGTCATTATAAGCATTATACTTTTGCCGATAGCTGTTATCATTATTTTGAAGATGACATTTAACATGTGGCTAGCTGGATCCTCAAGTGATAATTCAGGAGCTATATTAGAACCCATGGTAGGATTATAGAAATGAAGATATTTAAGATCAGATATTTTTAAATAATCTTTACTATATAAAGAGATTTGAATAACTGATATTTAACTAAGAATTGAGTAAAATCAAGAACTAGTTTACATTCTGCATACATTTTATTATAATAATATATTAGAATATGATATTAATAACAATTACTTAATCCTAGTATTGTATAATATAGATTTTTAAAACTTTTTATTAATTTCTCTTTTTGTGTAATTTAATTTCATAATTTTATGTTTTAGTTACCAGGCGTGGATATTCCTTTCAATGAAATTGGCTATTACGTAACAACACTAGCAATATGTAGTATATTTCATGAACTAGGGCATGCTCTTGCTGCAGCGAGAGAGGATGTACAGTTGTTTGGTTTAGGAATTGTGATTGTTTTCACCATTCCAATAGCTTACGTGCATATAAGCAATGAACAATTAGTTGCATTGCCATTAAGAAATCAGCTACGTATTGCGTGCGCAGGAATTTGGCATAATATTATTCTTGCTACAATAACTGCAGCAATTCTTGTTTTTTCTACATGGCTATGGGCACCACTTTATAACATTAGCTCTGGGGTTTATGTAAAAATTATTTTACCTGTAAGTGACGAAGAAATATTTTATTAAAATATATGTTTATTTTATTATATTTTTTCATTGTAGAATTCACCCATATTAGGACCAACTGGTCTTTTGGAGTATGATGTAATATACAAGTTAAATAATTGTCCTGTAAAGCACAGCGAGGATTGGTATGATTGTATGCTGCAAGCAGTACAGCATTCTGCTCCTGGCTATTGTGTTAAGCAATCATTTGTTCAGGTAATTTCCTTAAGAGATATTCACATATGTTCATGATTTCATTGGTTAGCGTCTACTAGTATTTGTATTATTGTCAGTTTCAATTCTTACAACTTTATTATAACATCTGTATTATTTTTTAGGATTATGACGAGTCAGTACCAGCTAAGCAGAAAACAAATGGTGCTGTGAATTGTTGTACAACTGACAGTGAAATAAATGGCAATCTGTGTTTTGAATATATTGAAGGACCGCAAACTGCTCCTCTTCACTTACCTCCGCATTCTTGCCTTCCAGTAAGGACGATGCTTAACCAGTCACAGAATTTCTGTCAAGCTAGTCACGAGTGTTTATCTCACGATACTCATTGTATGAAACCTTCTTTAGATAATGTCACAAAGGTGAGTAGAAACAGAAAATATAACTTATTTTCTATATTAAATAGATTTTTTAAATCGTTACAAATTTTTCTAAAACAATTTAAAACTGCAGATTATACAAATAAAAAGAAAAATGGGCAAGGATGTATTATTCTTTGGTCATCCAGCAGATATTTACAGGACTGTTGATGTATCAGATTGGGTGCCAAAATATTCTTTCTTATATCCTGAATTACCCGAGTCCTTTGCGCTACTTTGCAAATATATTACAGTATTTTCAGCAGGGTTAGCAATCATTAATATTGTGCCTTGCTTCTTTCTAGATGGTCAATATATTCTGAATATAATTGTACTTTATTTATTGAACTCCATGCCACATAATAGAAATATCAGAGAAAGCACAGTACTTACAATAACAAGTATAGGTACATTACTTTTTATAACAAACTTAATGTATTTGCTTATTAATAAATTATTGTAAGTTAATCATACATTCTCGT
>NW_017259305.1:1140529-1142739 GCF_001594045.1 Atta colombica | reverse complement strand
AACTTCTAACAATAAATATCTTTTATATTTTAATATTAATTAAAATGTTTTAATATTAAATTCTTTTGTATACGTAAATCAAAAATAGGCATAAAAATATTGTTATTATGCAAGTTAAGTATTGGTTTTATCCAGTTACAAAAATTATATTTTTAAGATTACTATATAGCTGCCGATAGTTAACTGTTACTAGGAAAAAGTATATATCTATTTTTACATTATTTTAACTTATTTGCCTTGTTATTTATCATGAAAAAGTTTGTTTTGGCAATAAAAAGATTTCCCATGCATTTATAAGATGTTAAATTTGTTATCGTTTTGCTGCTCCATCTGCATCCAATGCTAAAAAAAAATATTTATATTATAAAATTTATTCTAAACATTGATAAAAATTAATAAACATGTGATAAAAAACTATAAATTATTGTCTGTTTAATAATTAATTTGAATTACTTGAAGCACTTACAAAGTTAAAGTACAGGTAAAGATTCATAATATATTAGGCTATATTAGCATCAATACTTACTTTTTCCATCGCAAGCAACAATTTTTACTTTATCTACTATTGCTACTTCCTGAACCTCACGAAATTCAACATCATTTAGCATAAAAGTCCATACATTATCACAAAATCTATATGTGTTCAATTTGCCAGCCTGTAATAAGTTAATTCATTTAAATCAGATTTTTTTGAATATAATAAAGTCAAGCAAAGAAAATTATACAAATATTGAAGAAATTTACCTTAAATGTAAGTCTTGACTTAACTCTTGTTGCAAGAGCTTGATTAATAGCTTTGTCAAATTGTAACAACACTTTTATTGCAAGCTGTGGCGTTATTTGTCCATACTAGAATATATATCATCTCAGTATTACATATAATACAGATGTTATTTCAGTTACATAAAGAATATATGCAGAATCTATTGCAAGAGTTACTTATTATCTTTTTAATTTTATAACATAAATGAAATTTATTATATGAGGAACAGACTTCTAAAATGCATTTTGTCCAAAATTTCATTTTGTAAGTTAGAGATGGTATAGTGTTTAGTGTTGAAAGACTCGTTTTAATCTACTCTATAATATTCTAGAAGTATTTTTTCACTATCAATTTATATGTTGAAAAGTTAACTAAACATTCAAAGTGTATTACCTTTTGCATGTCCTTTAATTAGAGACAAACAAAATGCATTTACTTAACATTATTAAAAATAGTTTAGCAATTTTGTTTAACATTTTACATATTAGTGATTGGCAAATTGTTATTTTCTATAAAACGCATGGTTTTCCTTGTGGCTTATTTCTTTCTCATTTTCTGAAAATTACAAATTTTGGATAAAACACATTTTGAAAGTCTGCAGCTCATATATAAATGATAAACTTAGCTAGTGTAAATTATGTTATCGTTTACTTGAAACAAATTATTTTTTCTTTCTATACCGCCTAAGATGCTAAATCTAACCTATGTTTTACATCGATAAGTATTCACCTGTATCAGCTCGTCAAGGCTCTCTTGCAGTGTGTTTCCTAACGTTGTGTTTCTATACAATTGATAAGACATTTTGTCTGAAATGTCTCGTGGAAAGTAATAACTTCGAACGGCTAAGCGTGTATCATCAACAAACGACAATTTACCTTAGCACATCACGACCAACGACATTGAATGCAATGCTGTCGTGGCGTGTCCGCGCTCTGCAGGCTCTAACCTTTACTCTCAGAAACGAGCGCATGCAGCGCACAGCGCAGCCTATGCAGCTGGCAGCGCATGGCCTAAATCATTATGTTGGAATTTGTCTTGTAGTCATACGAAGCGAGCACGTATGCAAATAAATCATAATTTTATCTAATAAGAGAATATAAAGAATATACTGTTTTTTTCGATATCGTTTTCGCACCTATGCTTATACTTTTACATATTTATATAATTTTGAATTTAAGTTTCAGTCTATATGGATCGATTGTTCCATCTTTTAAATTTTACTTAGGTAAGTAACAACATTACCCAATCACACGCGCTGATTATCAGATTACCTCACTGGTAAAATTTATCAAAAAGTGAAATAACTGCTCTATATGGGGATAAATTTTGTGCATTATGTATAATAATATGCATGTTTATGTAATAAATATACGTACATGTTTATATAAAAAATTCACATATTTTACATAATTGCCATTATTTTACTGTTTTGAGTATCTGCGTAGTA
>NW_017259305.1:1133833-1140429 GCF_001594045.1 Atta colombica | reverse complement strand
GTAAATATGATTATTATTAATTAGCAGTAAAAAATGCAGCTCTTAATTATATAATTATTTTATTATAATCCCAAATATCCAATGTTCCCAAAGTTTTTTGTCAGTTTCCAGAATGTTTTTTATTAATATTTAGTAAAACATGTGGCATGTTGTTTGTATAATATAAAATATGTGATTTATAGTTTGCGTCAACAATTTCGAGACATTCTTTTATGTTGATCCTATATAAACTTCACATCGTAGTCAATTACATGGCATGTCGTGGTAAATCGCAAAGTCGCGTTCAAGTTGCTCCATCATTTATCTATTGTTATTGGGTAAGTGATTCTTGCGCGTGAAAGATTACTGCGAATGTGAAAAAGATATTAAAATGTCATATGCAATCGCTGTTATATGCCGAGTCGTTCATTACAAATTTGATCGAAATTTTTTTTACATATTTTGTAAAGCTTTTTTTTTAAATACAACAAAAGTGCTGCACAATAATCATTAGATACGTATACGTAATAGTCCGTAATTACTCTTGATG
This sequence comes from Atta colombica, assembly GCF_001594045.1. Classification (NCBI taxonomy): domain Eukaryota; kingdom Metazoa; phylum Arthropoda; class Insecta; order Hymenoptera; family Formicidae; genus Atta; species Atta colombica. The sequence continues at coordinate 1,139,900 of NW_017259305.1, read as the reverse complement.
ATTATATTTTAATTATTTAATTATTTGATTATATATTTGAATTGACATTCGATATACAACTCTGCCGTAATGCATATCCAGTAATACAGGTAATGTCGATAGTCGGTAGATAGTATATGTCAAAAATGCGAAGGCTACTTTAAAATGTTGTAACTTTGCGAAAAAAAATCCTAGCAACTAATTTTTTTTTTAAATTAAAGGCAAAAGTTCGAACTTTATACCGCTGCAAACAGTATTCCCCCCCAAAAATTTGCAAAATCCATGCATTTTATCAAATTTTGCAATTTTCAATATGACATTCTCATATTTTGAGAGTTACAGTGATAGGGATGCATTAATCTTAAAATCTGACCATAGCGTCTTAAAGTAGAGATTTTAAGCTAATAATTTAAAAAAAAAACATTTTACGATAATTTTTCGCAAAGTTATCGTTAATTAAAGTTGGCCAATTTTTGCCCAAATTTTTCTATGCCATAATTTTTTTGAGCAATGTATATATATATGTGTGTGTGTGTGTGTGTGTGTGTGTGTGTGTGTGTGTGTGTGTGTGTGTGTGTATAATATATTTTAATTAAATGATTCACCTTTGATTAGTTCTAATATCTATATCGAAACATTTCAAATTTTAAATTATTTCTACATTAATCAGCAATTTTCCATTTGTTTCAAGATTATATAACGTACTTTCTGTATTTTTATCTCTTTCATTTATTCTCTCTTATCTCCTCCTACTTTTCCTAAGTTATAAAATTTAAAATTATATTTATATTTCGAATTAAATAAAATTAAGAAGATTTCCCGTTAAATACGAAGTGAAATACACACAGTAACACATTATTAACATTATTAATATTTTCCATTAATATTTTCCACTTAATAACATAATTGTAATATATAACACATGTATGTTACATTATTGAATAGAAAATTATAAATTATATCGTTAATGTAATGTTATCGTTACTCTGTATTTAGCGGGCCTAGTTGGTATGCCAATAGCTGGTTGGTATGCCAATTCAGCAGAAAAAGCAGTAACTGTTGTAAAATTCTTTAATATGATTGAGCTTGCCTTTAGTTTCTTACTGGATCTAAATGTATAAACTAATCATATTCAAGAATTTTACAACAATTGCAAATCTGCTTTTTCTGCTGAACACAGAATCATTTTGACATTTCGAGAACGCATCTATTACACTATATATATATACTTACTCTGATAACTTTGGATCGTAATTAGTTACAGAACGCGCCGCAAGATTCATAATCCAGTTCGGAGTAGAATTCAAATCTTTCGTGATTATTATAATCTAAAAGTAAATCTTGCAGGACGAACAGAATTATTGCAAGTACCTTACAATTATTAAGTGTTCGTCGAAATTAAGAGTATCCCGTAATTTGTGCCAAACATTTTTATGTAGATAGAGCATACTAAAGTACTACTGAGTCGAAAAGTCCTCTACTATTTTGTAATTTTCGCAATTAACGAAATACTAATTATTAAAAATTGTTAAATATTGATCTTCAATAATTATTTACTCAAATACTATTAACTTTACATACTATTAACTTTAAACAACTTTATTAACTTACAAAAACAGTAAGAGACAAAAATTGTTTATTTTCTTCTCATAAAGCTTTAAGAATTTTTTATTAACTTTTTAGTATCACATTTTCTTATTGACAATTATTTTTACCAACATGAGAAAATATGATATTAAAAAATTTTGAAAAAATTCTCAGAACTTTATGAGAAGAAAATAAGCAATTTTTGTCTCTTACTGTTTTTCTGTAAAATTGATAGTGTTTGAGCAAAAAATTTATTGAAAACCAATATTTAGTGATTTTTCGTAATTAATATCTTGTTAATTATGATGAAATGTAAAGTAATTATGATGAATTGTAGAGGGCTTTTTCAACTTATTAGTTTAGTTCGTTCTATTTACACAAACGTACTTGACAAAAAATTGCGAGACACCCTGTATATGTATGTAATAACTATACTATCTAATACCATTTTATAGTACGAATATGAATAGTCATTTTCGACATATTTTTGTCTGCTGAACATGAATCAATTGATAAAATTCGACTATTATGTCACAATTTTGAGGAACATGATATCAAAAAGTACAAAGAAGCGACTTTGAAGGTTTTTATGACATAGTACCATTAAAATTTTTTTCATGGTTTATTACTTAATGCCATATGAAAGTATCAACTTTTAGCTTCAAAATGCATTTTGGTTCATTTCAATATGAGTTTTCCTAAACGGTATGAGAGTCCTAAACTTTTTGACACTTGTAGGCAGATAAAACAAATTAAACTGAGTCGAAAATTCTCTGCATTTTACAATTTTCGTAGTCTTTTTTTATTTACCTAATAAGCAAAATATCTAAAATTGATGTATAAAATAAGATATTTTAAAATATTTTAAGAATTTTAAGTTTCTTTAAGAACTTTTTAAGAAACATTTTTAAGATATTTCATAAAGAACTTTGAAAGATATTTTAAAATTGTCTTAATTATATATCGATTTTACCAGCTTATTTGGCAATCTTCCGAAATTAATATCTTGTTAACTATTGCAAAAATTGCAAAAGAATAAAAAAGGCTTTTTGATTCAATTTAATCGGATCTATTATCCACAAGCAGTGTGTCAAAAAATTTGGAACACTTGACAAAACGCAGTGCATGATGGTGCAATGCATTTTATAACGAAACTAAAAACTAAATGTATTGATACTTCCGTGCGGCATTAATGAGAAAAATTTAATATTAGTGTTACAATGTTACAAAAATCTTCAAAATCCTTATTTTCTTTAAAATTGTGACGTGCCAGTATCAAATTTATTAATGGATTCATATTCAGCAGCAAGTGTGCGTGCGTGCATGCGTGTGTATGTATTATAATATACTTGTGTTTCATGTGTGTGCAATTAAACGGATAAAATATTTTTTAAAAAGATTATTTTATGTTTAACGACTTTTATAAAAATCTAATACAGGTGCTCTAGTCAAATAATCAATAGTTCATTTTAAGTTTTAAGTATTAAAAGCTGTTGCTCTAAAAGTACTGAACAATAGCTTTTAATACTTAAAACTTAAAATGAATAAATGATTATTGTCTTTTAATTTTCATACTTTACATTTTAATACTTTACGCAATTAATTATTGTCTTTTAGTAATAAATTGGTAAATTTTTGTAAGGGTGAAGTATTTTTGATTACTCACTCTCATAGATTTTATTGGGTTGTGCGGAAAGTTCGTGCCGATGTTGAAGAAAAATTGAAATGCAGAAAATTTAAATTTTAGTATACATTTATTAAATTATATAGGTTAATCGGCACGAACTTTCCGGACAACCCAATATATATGCACACTTTTTTTAATGTATCAATGTTTCAAGCACTGTACCATGCAATTGTCGATAACTGCGGACCATAAGGTCGCAGTTACATTGTGAAGAAAGAAACTAAACGTGCCGTGAAAGATGGAATCAAATTCGAATCGTTCTGTATTTTTCGTGCTTATTATAAAATAAATCCCGCGTGACGAACAAAATTATCATAAGTGTCTCAATATTATTGTAATAATGTTCGTTTTAACATCGTATATACATAAATTCGTTATATTATGCAATATCACAATGATTTCGACGTCTGCTAACCTGTACTTAGAATTGATCGAAATCAATATAATACGCTATATTATATATTTTTTTTGCCGAAATGCTGCAAGAAGTGTAATTGATGCATGATAATTTTCAGATCAATATTCTTTGTGTAATTAGCTGTATTGATTACACGCTTAGCCGAATTATATTTTAAATTTTTCATCGCGTTGCCGGTAACAGCGATAAAGGTCGCGACACAAACTTTTGTATAACGCATAATACATACATATAATACATAAAAAAATGAATCAAAATTCTTTTCTTCCTTTCAATGAAATAAAGGAATTGATTTTCTCCAATTGATTGATTTTCTTATGCCTGATGCATAATGCGTTATGCAAGAATCTGTGCTCCATGTTTAACAATTTAACATATCAGGTGTTTCGAGTGACTAAAGTTTTAAGCGATTAAGGAGAGTACAGAATTTTACCGCGCAACTTCATGTCGAGAAACGTGCGTTTACGTAACGAATATTGTGAAACGAGCCATTCTTATCGATATTGCCTCGCCTCTCTACAGCTCTTTTCTACAGCGTCCCGAATTTCCCCGACAGAGTCGAGGTAATCCCGGGTTGACGCCGCGGGAGAGAATCAAATCCGTACGAAGTGGGGAGGAATGAAAGGGACGAAGAGGAGACTGCGGAGAAAGGGGTGAGTAAGAGTGTAGGAATAAATCTAACGAGGTAACTCGAACGTCGATTGCCCGCAATGTTTATGCTCTTCTGATTCGTGAGCGGCTGCTTTTATGAGCTTTAAATAGACAATCACGCAACTATCTCGATTTATGCGCTCTTAGAGAATGAACATAGAACAAATTACTTACAGAAATTATTTTAATTTTTTTGTCGCGAAATTATTTCTTGCATTTTTATTAGATTCGAATATTTAGTTGAAGTCTAAAAGTAATTTTAAATAATTTTAAAATTGTCAATATTTCAAAAGTCTTGTACGTTACTTTAATTTAATGTTCAAATTTTGAATAATAACAGAATTATTAGAATTATTAATATAAAAGAATTATTAATATAAAAAACAATATCAAGAATGTACAGAGTACTTAAGAGTCAAATATAACGAAAAATTTTTTAAAACACAACTCAAACGAGAAATGTGTTTATAATATTCTATAATTAATATAATATTCTATAATTAATTAAAAGATATATATGTATATATACAGGGTGATTTGTATAAAGATCGATTTAATTATTAGCGAAATTTGAAGCATATGCAAAAATGGTTTATATCAACATTTTCAATATAAAGAGGGACATCACATAGTGGAAGTAATTATTTTATAGACGGATGCGCTGGGAATATTTCAAGGAGAACTTTATTTGTTTAAATGGAACACCCTATTTTTAATTCCAGAATTTAATAGCCAATGTTGAGAGTTTTTTAAAACACTATAATAAAGTTATTTTTTATTGAGTTTTTTGAATTAAAGGATTCGAAAGTTACAATACTGCAGGCATTAGCATTATGTAAGATGTCCGATCGACGATTAAAATTTCTTGAATGTTGTTTAGGATTATGTCCTAAATAACATTTGTCAAGCTCAAGGCTATTGAAGATTATTCCTCTTATTTTCATTTTTGCACTAAAAATTCATTTTTACATAAAAATGGAAATAAGATATATCTCCAATATTTTTTTATACTTTGATTTTGACAAATGTTATCCAAGATGATCTTGAACAGCATTCAAGAGGTTTTAGCAGTCAATCGGACACCTTGTTAAATGGTAATGCCTGCGGTACTGTAACTTTCAAGTCTTATAACTTGAAAAGTATTCAATAAAAAATAACTTTATTATAGTGTTTTAAAAAGCTCTCGATATCGGCTGTTAAATTTTGGAATCAAAAGGATGTTTCATTAAAAAAATTGAAGTTCACCTTAAAATGTCTCCAGCGTATCAGTCCATAAAATAATTATTCCCACTATGTAATGTTCTTCTTTGTATTGAACAAGTTGATATAAATCATTTTTCCATATGCTTCAAATTTCGCTAATAATTAAATCGGTCTTTATACGAATCATCTCTGTGTGTGTGTGTGTGTGTGTGTGTGTGTGTATATTACATGTTTTGCTCTCACGATTGAGTTTTCTTCAGATATGAAAGTTGTATATGAATAGGTAATGTTACAGTGGATTGAATGTAGTCGAAGAGATAAATTAAATTATGAACATGTTAATGAATTGTTCTTGCAATAATTAATATAAAAAAATTTTAGGTACAAGTTAAAAGATTCAAGCATTTTTTAATATCATTAATAATTTTGATATTTTTATGGATTATTTAAAATGAAATATCTTGTAATAAATCGTATATCAATTATCAACGTGTGATACAAAAAAGTTAAAAGTACATATAATATATCGCGTGCATAAAGCA
>NW_017259305.1:1130843-1133733 GCF_001594045.1 Atta colombica | reverse complement strand
ACAGTAAGTAATCTTTATTTTTTTTATTTTCTCTCTCTCATTTGTAATATATAATTTATTATAATACATTAATTATAATACAAATGTACTTTATTGGCAAATTATTTTTTTCTTTGATAACACATATAAATTTTGATATATGTATAAGAGAGAGATGTAAATCCAAATTAACTTAATAATTTAATAAAATGTAATAAATGATATTTGTAATATAATAAATATTGTCAAAAGGTAAAATTAGTGAAAAAATTTTTAGTATGTCGAGTAAGAAAATTTAATTAGAATTAATCGCACAATATTTCGAGCAATTTTTAACGTAGCTGCAATGTAATTTTGCGTCAACACGAGTTGGCAGGATTGTTTCTTTTTATAAGTTCGCACTGAGTGAACGTAAATGTGAGAAGCCTTATAGCTATTTGTTCGGTTCAAATACTCGAGTAATTGTCGGCGAAAAGTTCGGTTTGCATGCAAAACTTTCTTCGATAAAAGAGGTACAAAGCCTCTCGAGCCGGAAATGAATAAGCAGCTCTCATGAACTTGGTGCACGAAAGTGTATCTGTCTCTTCGCGTACCAGGTGTTTCGCTAGATTTATTAGTATCGATCACAACTTTTAAACAATTTGCAAATCAAAGCTAGAATGCGTTATTTCTTCGTATGACTTGATCTGATTGTTGGAATAATGGAGAATACACTTAATAGAATAATTCATTTCAGTAGTAAATTTTTGATGAATTTAAAACTTGGTATCGAAAATATCGAAAATGTTGTTAATCAATAGTCACAATTATATAAACATTTAAAAATTAAAATGCAAGTTTTAAAAAGATGCATGTAGAACTTTAATAAATTTTAGTACATAAAAAATTAATTATGTAATTTAACATAGATTAATAACAGTAAATTGTTTTTAAAAGAAACCTTGATCAAAACTAAACGGATCGAGATAAAAGCGCTGAGACATGTGGATTGTGTTCCAAAAGAGGTGGCTACATATATGTTATACAGAAAGAAAAAGAATGGTTTGGTTTTTCATAAAGGAAAGGTTATAGCTTTGTGAGTTTCTTCGTGACGGAAAGAAAGTGAGACAAAGTTCGAAACGACGTCGCTCGTGTAGAATGTGAAGGTGTTGGCGTTATCGTAGAACGAGAATAAGAAGTTAAGAAAGAGCAGGATAAAAAGATCTTCGTAGCGGGAAGGGCGAATGATGGGAGAACGACTATGGTCCACTGGAAGGTCCCGTTTGTGAAGGAGAAAATGTGAAGGAGGGAGGTTGACTTTTCGGTGGCCGTGCGAGCAAGATAGTCGCATCGATCGAATTCTGTGCGACGTGGAAGAGCAATGAAAGGCATCTTTAAGAGTAGTATAGCAGAGTCTATAATAGGGGGTGAATGTAGACGTCGGCGAAAGACGAGGGGGGGGGGGTCTTACGCGCGGGCGCAGAGTAAAATCCGTCCGCGTGACTATTTATGTAGCTCGCCTTTCAGAAACTTTGCAAGAACAATTTATTACGAATATATACGTGCCATTTTGGGAGGGTCAAAACTTTATTATGACATTGAGAACTTTATCTACGACTAAAGAGACGCTTCCTTTATCGATAATGGGATGGTGAGACCGGAAGGAAATCAAAAGGAAAACATTTTCAATAACTTTTACAAATAATATGACAAACGTTTATATCTATTGTCTTTTTATCAAAGCTGTATTAAATATGATATAAAAATATGGAGGTAACGTTAAAACATAAAACGTGATTTATCTTTATTAGATCAATATAATATAATTTTTAATGAACTATTTTTTAATCAATAATTAGTATTGTATGGCAAATATTAATATCTTCTATAATTAATGGGAATTTAGTAACAGTAATGTATAATAATAAAGATTTTATTGACTATTTATTAAAAAATATAATTACGTTAATATTTGAAAATGATAGAAGAGAGAGAGGAAGAAAGTAAATTATTTCATAACAATTTTAATTAAAGAAAAATCACTAATACATTTTTTAAGTTTTATGTAGAAGAAGATTTCTTTTTTAAAGGAAAATTTTCTTTCATTTCTTACAAAGTCAATTTTAGTACATTTCGCTAGTAGGACTGGGGTATTAGGTCAATGCTTTTAGAAGTTAAACTTGGTGATCTATAAACTTAGTGATTTGATTAGGCGATAGCATGTCGTTTGGATAGGTCAAACTGACAGAGCCATGGACTCTTGTAATTGGTTAAATGGAATGCACCATATCTACATATACAATAGTAAAAAAAGTATATACATATATAATAATAAGAGAAAATTCTTTAAAACTTAATTTATTATGTTATATTAATGGTGAGTATTTATTAAAATAGTTACATTAAAGTAGAATCCAAAGTGAGTAGTAGTTAGTAAATAGTAGATAATTCTTCATAATTTAGATAGATAATTATTTTTGTTTCATGTATTGTATAATAAATCGAACAAAGAATCGTTCTGATTATGAAATAATTATGACATGATAAATTATTGAATTAAAAGAGACATGTTATAAGGAAAAATAAAATCCACTTGTCGATTTGCTTGAAATTATATTTCTGCAATGTAACCATATTAGAGAAAAAAGACAAACAAGAAGGAAGGAAAGAAGGAAGAAAGAGGAAAGAGATATTAGTGAGAAGGAAAAGGAGATTTCCGAGTGGCGAAAGAAATAAACGAAACAGTGATTGAGAAGGAGCGAGTAGGCGAGATATATAAGGTGTATATATGTATGGAACGATCACATCAAATATCAGGATTGTTTTTCTCGAAAGTAAAATTTACACCGGTTTTTTAAAATGAAAATTAAATTAACTATAATTATTAAAAATTTTTTAATTTCAATATTAAATAAAAATTGTAAACCAATTT
>NW_017259305.1:1128096-1130743 GCF_001594045.1 Atta colombica | reverse complement strand
TATATATATATATATATATAAAGTTAAAACTTATATATATATATAAGTTTTAACTTTTATAATTTATAAACTATTATTGTTTTGATTCTGAAATAATCATCATTCTCTTAACTTCACTGTTTAAAGGGTTTATACGTTAGGATTTGGACACCCTGTAGGGAGAATAGCTGTAAGCGTCGGCCGTTGCCAGGGCAATGAATCGCAGATTGACGCAGGCGTCGCGACGTCCGGCCGCGCGCTCACCCCCGTGCATTTCACCCTTTATCTCTTTCTCTTTCTCTCTTTTTCTCTCTCCCCTGCCGAAGCGTGCCACTGCTTAAAGCGTACACCTCGTCCGGCCATCCCCTATCCCTTCCCTCATGACACAGACGGTTAAATTCGCGAAGTTTGTCGCATTATGATTTATATGGGAAAATTCCGTGTCAGTTTTGTGGGACAGAGTTTAGTATCTCTCTCGATTGATTTCAGAATCGCTATTCAATTATATCCCACGTTTGGATTTCGTTACGAATGAATATGCATGCTTTACATTGCGGCATTCTAATATTCCATCTTCTGTAATTCAACAATATTTCCTGAAGAATAACGAAGTTACTTTACGATGATATCGTATCCCATTGCAAAAAACTGCATTGTGTTTAATTAATGATAATTTATTTATCTTTGACATGATTTAAGCCTTATCTTAATTTTAAAACTGAAAAAACTACTTATGTGTGTGTGTGTGTGTGTGTGTGTGTGTGTGTGTGTGTGTGTCCTATGTGTATAATGGTTAGTAAAATATATACACAAATTATGAATGTTATATATGATATGACTGCGTCATATCATAATTGTATGTCTTAAGAAACTTTATAAAATTCTATTTATATAAGTATTGTGATCGATATTGATTTGAATTATTTGGCAAATGTTTCGAGCATAATGTTGTAAAATCTAATTGAATTCTTCGGAAAGCCCTGAAAGTCAATATCTAGAATCTAGCTTTTAAGGAATATACGAAATTGAAATTAATTCTAAAATTAAGGGCTGTACAAATCTGAGCTCTCGTACGTAGAAAAGCAATCGTATAAATAAGTTGTGCTATTAAAATTTTCAAATTGGAGTGTGGATGTAAATAGCGATCAGCATATTACTTGATTAAATCCACTTGTGTTGCAATTTTATGTATATTACTTTATATTTTCTAATACAGAGAGAATATAGAATATTTTCTTCCTACTCTTCCTTTTTTTCTCTCACGTATATAATACTTTATAAATATATTTTATAAAGTACTTTTTTTCGGGTAAGATATAATTCTCTCTGAATATGACATGTTTCACTAAACAATAATACATCAAATAAGAGTGATTATTATTTTTATATGAATAGATATAACTCATTCTAAAATTTACAGGAGATTATTTATCTTTATCAACATTATAATCTTTCTCAACATTATTAAGCTTCAAATATCCCATGTAGAAAATAGTAAACAGCTCTTTAAAATTATTTATAGTCTGGACATGATTATTTACGTATCTTACTAATTATAAGTAACTATGCATGTGGTACTCTACAATATACACTAGGATAGTCTATTAAAATTGAAGTATGTCTATTTCAAGTTGCTCGTTGATTATTATCGGACCACATTGCGAGCGTGTCATGCTACTTCAAAGTTCACTTCGCGATTCGGTAAACGGCCCGCGAGCTATGCGTTACTACGTAGTGCGCATCCCCAGGACAGGGAGCGAGTAAGAGAGAAAGAGAAGGGATGGCAGGAGGGTAGAAAGAGCCGCGCGTGCAAGATATATACAGCGTATGTCGCGGTAGCATCGTCGTTGGTTCGTGAGCACAGTGGGGTCGGGTGGAAAAAGTTGGGTGAAACTTGAAGGAGAAGCGGAGAAGGAAGCGCGCAGGATATGCGGAGGAAAGGGTGGCACGCGCTGCACGGGCGAAACGGAGAATCGAAATGAAAGGAGGGAAAAGGGGGAGGGGTAGAATCTGGAAAGAAGAGGGAAGTTCGGCAGAGACGCGCCGTAGGCAACACATCGTCGGGTTACTACTGTTAAACGTGGAAGCGCCGAAGGTGATCGCAACCGGGGTTGAATAGTAGTAGTAGCTAGTAGTAACTTGGTAGTGGTGACGGCGATATGGTAGTGGTGCCGATAGTAGAATCGTAGTGGTGGATCGGCGTGTCCCGCGCGCGCCGGGAAAGTTTCGTCGAGAAACGCGGCGTGCGTGGAGTGTGAGAACGCGCGGCGGCGGCGGTGGCAGCGGCGGTGGCGGCGGTGGTGGCGGCAGTAGCGGCGAGCGAGAAAGAGGGCCAGGGAGAAAGTTGGGGGTGAGTCGCGCGCGGGGGTGAGAGGCGCGGGATAGAGTTTGGAGCGAGAGTCCGGAGGACGACGGCAACGCGATGCGGAGGCAAGGTTTTCGTCTCCAGTTCCCGCTAAGCGGCCGACAGGTTTGGAACGAGCGTGCGGGCTACGGTGTACGCTCGCGCGACACGCGGGCTAGCGTGTTTATCCTCCGTATATGTGTATGTATATATATATATATATATATATATATATATGGATGTTTTTTCTTATATGGAAGGATGAAAGTTATAATGATGTAAGCCATTTTTTTTAACTTATCAATTTAAGATCATTGGTGCAGT
>NW_017259305.1:1123131-1127996 GCF_001594045.1 Atta colombica | reverse complement strand
TATATATATAGATAGATATAAAAAGATAAATAGCGTGCGCGTAGCGTAGTGGCGGTTGTTGCGCTAAGGGAGGACGACAATACACGTGGCCACGCGCTATCAACGGCTATTCGGACGGCCTACCGTGGTGACCGGCGTAGGACATTCGGGAGATACACGCGTGCTACCGCGGCGGTCGAGTTCACGCGTGGCACTACGGCCGCGGAAGATCGCGAGCGAGCGAGCGAGGTCGACGAGCGCGCGGCCACCCTCCTCCCACCGCGCGGGTCCATGTCACCTCTTCTCCTTCTTCGATGCGTTCTCCTCCTCCTCTTTTGCCTTCTCCACCTTCGCCGGCTCCTACTCTCGTTACTTCGTCTCTCTCTTCCTCATGTTCTCTACCCCTAGTGAGATATTGATTTCCCTTAGCTGACTCCCACGAGGGCAGGCGGCAGGCAGCCAGGTACGGCTACCGTGCCACGAGTAGACAGCTTCCGACAATCAAAAAGAAATCATCGTATGCACTTTGCTGATCTATGTTGAACGGACGTAGCGTTCGTCCATCTTCGTTTTACTATTTGGCGTGATGGAACTCGCGTACTTTCAATTCTAACTCTCGATTTGTACAAGGGCACTTTTCCAAACATCAGTCACGTGCTTCGTTCATCCGCTCCCGCTATTGTTTCTCAAGAATTTCTGTTTGAATCACTACAGTGAGAAATATAGTCGAATGCGCTAGAAATAGATTCCAAAGATATAATTAGCCATTTAATTTATATAATTACATATCAATAATTAGATATAGAAATTTCATTATTTATTGATGATTTATAATACGTGATAAATTATTTATCATATCTGTATACATTGAATATTATACAGTAAAATAGCTGTTGTATGTAATAATTGTTATACATTATCTATTATTTTTATTCATTCCTGACTATTCTTTAAAAATATCAATTCCAAAAATATCAATTCCAAAAAGTCTCTCGTAATTAGCAAGAGAGACAAGAGCATTTAATATTCAACTCGCTGTTCATCCGAGAATATTAGTTTCTTCCCAACTATCCCCGCCGCTTCGTGAGTAAACGCTCTCGCGTAGCTGTTGTTTGATAATCTGTAGATGTTTCGACAAAGTTTCGCGAAGTGCGCGGCCATGTTGGTGCCTGCGCATTGGTGCCGGTACCGACGAATTCGCGAATGACATGAAACTTTTTTATTTACCGCGTTCGTGCTTACACACAGAGACAGACAAAGGGTGAATAGGGAAGGGGGTGGCTCGGCCGCGCGGAAGGAACCGTTTCCCCTACTCGAAGTCTACCTACCTCGTATATAATCGCTGAACCCCCATCCCCACCCCCAGCTGCCGCCACCGCCGTCTCCGCCGCCTGCCGTTATCCAGCAAAGTTTTCCGGAGATCCTGGAAACTGCGAGAAACGACGAGGGTGAAGAGGGGTCATGCGCTTGACGGAGGGGAGAAGCGACGATCGCTCACCACCCCCGTGCACTCTCGCTAGCATCCCTTTTCAGCGGATTCTAACCTAGTAACGAGTTTTGCTCTGTCGGTAACGCCAGGACGCGTGCCAGCGATAAACGTGTCGCGTGCTGCGCTGACGGAAGGGATGAGTAAAGTGGAGCACGACGCTAGATATGATTGCCGCGAGATGACTTGTCGTAATCGCGCGTATCCTGCGTTCTAGTTCACCAAGATGTGCGGGACGTGACAGCGTGTAAATCGCGCGGATAGTTTGGCGCATTTGGAGTTTAATCAAGACGCTTGAGGTATGAATTATTCGTCTCTATTAGAAGTAACGCTTAAGTCGGCTGGATGGTGGATAAAGATTTTTTTATACGCGGAATATACACTATATATATCATGTCTTGCCTAACTTGAGGGTTCTCTTCGTGTCACGTGTATTTTCCCGCTGATATCCGCTTGAGTAGCTTGAGAATTATTTGTGAATAAATTTCGGCAATATTTCGCGTGCAATGGAATTTTATTTCTTTTTTAACTTAAGCTTCGTAAGTTTTTAGCAACGCGATGTAGACATTTCTCGTGTGTTTGAACATTTGTAGTTTTCAGTATTATACACATTATTAAACTGAATGAATTCTACTTCACTAATTTTTCAATTATTTCCAATAACTTTACTTTATAAATTCTCGTTTATTGTCGAATTGAAATACGAATAATGATATAAGTAGCTTAGAATGGTTTTAGAACTGCTTGAACGATTACGATTTTATGCTGGAGCAAGCCAGGTCAGCTGATCGTCTGCTGGCCTGACTATATAACGATGCTTGTTGTGAGAGTATCAACGCTTTTGATTATCGGGATTCCGTGCGCGCAGACTCAATGCGAGATTAATCCTCCGCGAGGGAACCCCTTTCACTACGAACTTGCCAATACCAATCCGTCGCATGTTCGAAAGTTTCGTGAGCGTCGAAAACTTTTGCGCCTCTTCTTTAACTGAGTGAATTCTGTCGGAAACCAAAAACTCTAATTGACATCGCACAATCAACTATTTAGTTTGACGTAAAGAAAAAGAAAACGATCATAAATTGACCGCCAATTTATTGAGCTTTTATTATAAAATTCTATACTTTATTTACATAAAACTTACTTTTACGGTGAATTTTATATAGATTTTTCACTTTTTAATATTCTCATCTTCTAAAAGGTGGTAATCATTACAATACACATTTTCATGTTTATAACATGAAAATATGTGTTGTAATGATTGCCACCTTTTGACTAGTGTTCCGTTGAAGATCAACAGTTTTCCTGTTTCGTAGATTTCATTAACGAAATTGTTTCTTTTCGAAACCGGAATAAAATTAACGCACTTAAAAAAAGGACTCAAAATTTAAAGCAGTTAGTCTAAGATTTTTTCCGTTTACTTTTCTAATGGAAATTCCTTTGAAAAGCTGGAGTCTCCGGCTGAAAACCAAAAAGATGGCAATTGTAATTGTAATGTATTGTAACATTTATAATGTAAAAATTAAATCATTTGTCGATCATTCATCTTTAATTCTTCATGATCACATCTCTTGAAAGTTCCATAATAGTTAAAATGACCTTAGAACGCGTTTTGATTGCTGTATTTATACGTTTTCATTTTTTGAAGTAAACAAATTACTGAATATACATTAAGTATTGTAGAACATAGAAATACGAGTACGGCAGCTTTATAAAAATTTTAACATTAATATATTTTAAAAAATCGCAAAAGGTATGAACTTTTTTTATTAAAAAAAATTTTAACCTTTTTAATTTTTAATTTTTGTGATAAAAATTTATTAAATTTGTAATATTATTTTACACTCTATATACACTTTCAGAAAAAATAATAGTTCGCGTTCGCAAAGGGGTATCTATTTATTCTGAGAAATGAAGAAAGTAATTTTTGGAAAAAAAGTGTGAAATTATTATATAAAAGATTTATTATTTATTAAATAAACTTGATTCTGTTTTTTTGTTTTTAAAATTTTTCCTATGATATGTAAGCGTTTTGAGATGGCCATTGGTAACATGTAACACTTTCGACAATTCTAAAAAAGTGTTTGAGATTTGTTTTCGGATATATTATCAAAGATTCGATTTGACTTCACAAATACTTAGTTCGTACACTGTACTAATCAGAAATATACTAATTATAGAAATATACTAATATAAACTCTTAAAAATTTTTTGCAATCAAATTAATTCTAATGTTTACGAAGGATTAATATAAATAAAAATATTATTGTGTAATTTTTCGAATAGCTTATAAATTATCTTTATAGCGAGACAGATATTTTTACATGTGGATCTGTAAACTTACAAAATGGCTCATATCATAGATCTTTTTTATTGTTTTGTCTTATTGTTAAACTCGCATTGCATTTACACTGGGGACCACTTCATTCGCGCGAGATATTACGAAAAGTCCACGCTCTTTGCTCTCGCGTAAGAGACGCGTCATAAACAGTGTTTCGATAGCGTTTGGTAGCGCGTGTGACGATGGCTCGATGCATAGCGAGACAGAGAGGTATTAATTAAACCGACTCCCGCGGTGTAATTCTGCGTTGTCGGTATTGTGTTTCGAATTTCACCAAGTGGCTGTTGGCTGGATGCTTTTGGAGTTTCTCGGAGCGTGATCCGAGGCCTTTCAATTCCAATTCCATGACGCGTGCATCTTGTTCTCGACATCGTTGTTGATGTCGTTATTGACATTTACATCGTAATCTCTGTCATTCCTTAACGTCTCAGAAGAGCATAGGTTACAGCTTAATTTCTCATTATTTCGCACTCTCATTGTTTACGCAAACACCGGGGGTATAGTATCTCGGGTAAGTTTTATATTTCGTTCTGTCGCGATTCTTTTGTTCTCTCTTCATATTGTGCTTTATAATATGCACAATAGCGCATCACGGAAAGAGTCCTTAATTACATGTGAAATGTCAACATTTTTTAGTTATGTTGAAAGATTTAAATTTTATATATATATATATATAAAATTTGCGCACAAATGAAAGAGAAATTACCTCTTCGTATTACATTAACATGTAGAAGAAGTTATTATTTATATCAACAGATCAGGCTTATGCATTTACATTAATTCAAAAACTATCTTAACATATGCTTGAAATTATTACATACACAGATCGATACTTTCATGTCCATCAGTGCTGTTGACTTTGCTATTTTAAATTTGATATTCAAAATTTCCATTGATATTTATATGTGAGTGTATATGTATGCATGTGCATGCGTGTATGTGTGGGTGTGTGTGTATGTGTGTCTCAGTGTCAATAAAGTATATTTTCAAAATGATAGATATTATAAAAAAACTTACAATTATATACAGGATAAATACTAATTTTTGAGTTTCTTATAAAAT
>NW_017259305.1:1121359-1123031 GCF_001594045.1 Atta colombica | reverse complement strand
TATATATATATTTACAAAAAATAGTAATAACGGTAAAAATAACAAATAGCATTCTATTCTTGCAAAAACTATTTTGAATACAAGCCATATTTCTCTTCTTATTCCATTTTGGTCCAGCGTACGATAACATGCTGTAATAGGAGATGGGCTAAGAGGGATGAGAGGATGAACTTAATAGGACAAGGATGGGATTTGAATTTAAATAATGCATTCTCGTTCCAGCTGTATAGCTTATGAAATCTCGACGTATAAATAAAACTTACTCTTTATTTTTTTATACTATTGCATCAGACAATATTATAATATTTAGATAATTTTATAACGCTATGACTTGAAAAGAGTTTACATCTGAAATTGTTCACATCTGAAATAACATCTGAATCGATTCGATGAAAAAATAATACGCCAATGTATGTGGAATTTTTTCTGTAAGGTAAACTTAATCTTTGTTATTCTTTCGGAATTTTGTACCTTTACTTACAAAGCAGTTACGAGACGGATACCCGTGAGGAAAGTTGGAATCCCGTCGTTGAATCGACATATTTCTTTATGAGCTCAGTCAGCCATTGGTCTCTCTTTTTTATAGTTCCTATTTCTTTTCTCCAGCTTGCCTTCTGTATCCGATGAATGTCGCTTCAGAAGTTCGGAACGTCGAAACTTCACCAGAGCGCAATCTTTCGTGCCGTATATTCTGCTGTCGCGCGATAGGAAGTATGAATCTGTCACAGTCATCCGCATCTTTTGGACAGTTCCCTCGAGTAGATCTCTATTTTCAACAATAATATGCTCGCACGCGTGTCCGTTTATTACGAGCGGAATATTTTTACGGTGGCTTTTTGCCGCCAAACATGCGAATGGAGTCTGAGTCATTAAAGTCTTTGTTTGCCGGAAGAACTGACGTTTTGGAATGAGCGATAGCGACGATATCTCAAGTTACGATATCCGCCCGGTAGTCGTTGCTGACTCTCGGCGAAAAGACTCGAAATCGTCGAGAAGTTGCGGATGCCAGGACAGACGAATGGGAAGTAACGGAGAGCCAATCGTGCGGCTATAATAGCCACGCAAAACTAGTCGGAGAAGTATTGGCACGAGGGGGAGGGGGGGAGGGGGGCATCGGATGTCCGATCGACTGAGACTCTAAGTTTGCGTCTGCATAGTCAAGGAAAGATTCGTAAAAAAAAAAGAGAAAAAAAGAAAGAGTGAAAATCATCTTGAAGATATTTCTTGTTATTTATGATTAATCGATGATCACGTTCCAACGATGTAATTTATAAATGAAACACCGGAGGTCGCACGAATAAAAGTGAATCATACGCTTGGGAAACAAGAAAAAAAAAACATTTGTTCCAAAGAGCATAAAGTAAAAAGCGCATATATATCTCATATTTCGCACGAATAATCCTTTATTTTTTTTTATATTACGTTTTGACTTTATTGATTTATTCGTAAACGAATTTGTCATCGTTTTCATGTAGCTATGTCGATAATCTAGTAGTATGAGCGCGCACAGAATTGTAATAAACAATTTGTTGTTGATTTATGACTTTTATAATATACATTACAAACGATAAAAAATAACATAAAGAGAATCATGAGCAAAACTAGATATGTTTTATCACAACAATGTGTTTGCACAAATAACATAAACATATTTATTCATGTGCTTATTTTT
>NW_017259305.1:1117170-1121259 GCF_001594045.1 Atta colombica | reverse complement strand
TTTACTATATATTATAAATTATATATGGAAAGAATACTTTTATTTAAGTATGTATTTGAAAATTTAACTAGATATAGATCTAAAGATAATTTTGTTTAAATTATCAAACTATTTTTATCAGACGCTTAAGTTGGTTACTAGAATGTTAAAGCTTTTTGCAGAATTGTCATCAACACTTAAGCATTCCACATAGTTATTTTTATTGTCTAACAAAATAATTTTCAAATTTATATCTAAATTTTTAAGTATTTTAATGTTCTTTCCATAGATATGACTGCTCTAAAATACGTATGCAAATTTAATCCAATAGATTTAAGGTTAAATTTATTGATATAATTTATTTGATATACTATTTAAGTTACTTTTGAAAATCTGTTGTGGAGAGTTCAATTGTTATAAATTTTTCATCATCGAACAACGTTCAGTTGAAACGATGATTTCGATAACCGTTCTCAGTCTCGGCTTCTCACTCTCACAGACTTGCAGCATCGGCGTCAGCCCACCGCCGCGACGAGAGTGGGGAAGTTTACGTCGTAAACTTCGGGTCTTAAGGGTGGAATTATAGTTCGGCGGAGCGAGCGCTGCGCTACGCAGTTGTTACCACGACGAGCGCTTTAAAAGTTGGTCCTGGCTCTTCGTGTTCGAGGGGGTGGGTGCAGGGAAGTGGATTCCGGAGGAATGGGGAACGCGGGAGGATGTGAAAGGAGCGAGAAGGGGGTGGAGACGCGGTTAAGTTGCCAGGAAACTTTGGTAAAACTGAAAAGTTAATTTCGTCGTGTTAAATTACTCGAGCGCCCGGGCATTAAACTTGCAAAAGTTGGTCGGATGACTGAAATACGTATCCTCCCTCTTCTCTTCTCTTCTTCTTCTCCTTATTCCCCTCTTTTCTTCTTTGCTTTTGCTTTTGCTAACTGATCTAAGACGCGAAAAGATAGTGATTTGATTGCTTGCTTCGGATTGGAATATTATATACAAGAAGAAATAAAACAAAACTATAAAATACATGCTAAATAAAGCTAAAAGTTTTAAATATTCACTTTATGATATTTACTTTATGATTGAATCTAAAATTTAGCTAGATATTGATCTGAAAATAATGATTTTGGACCATCAAAATAATTCTGTATATTGGACACCCAAACTGGTTGCTAGAATTAGTCAAAATTTTTTATAGCATTGTCATCATGCTTGAGTGTCCTGTACAATTATTTTTATGATCTAACATAATTATTTTAGATCTTATCTATATGTATTTAAATTTTTAGATATATTAGATATTTTAACAAAATTATCTTTTCGTGTATATTTCAACTTTTACCATATGTAAACGAAGGTCATTTAGGTTTGCGCTCAATCTTGAATATCCGCTCTCAGCGAGAAAATGACACTCACACTTGGCTTTCACTAGTGTGTCCGACGAATACACCTAATATTCGAATAAATGAATAAAAAATGAATAAAAATACTCATTCGAAAACATTTCTTTTTTATTCGTTAAAAAACGAATAAATATTTTTTCATTCCATTTAAATAAATATTTTTTTAATATAATTATTTTCATTTCACTTTTACTTTGTATTATCTGCACATAGCTTGAAAGCCTACAAGAGAAAACAGAAATCTAAAACAATGACTAGATTACACCGTGCGCTTAGTCCGAGACTTATACGATAGGCATCCTTGTTTAACCTATAGATTAAACAAAGATATTTTTTTATTGAGAATAAATAATATACAATATCTCAGAATTTAATGTCCATAGAGCATAATGAACATCGCGTCCAAGATATCCTATAAAATATTTATAACATTACTGTCATATAACGGGAATTACATCAAAATATGTATGACGCTCTATCAAATTGATAGATTTATAAATAAAAAATGTATATCTTTTTAAAATATTTTTCAAAATTTCTAAGTTTCCTTTATAAAATCTGAATATCACAATGACAAAAATAAATAAAATTCATTTTTTTTTACTTAAAGTCATCAAAATACCGATTATAGTTAAGAGGAAACGATTGCTTATTGGAGTTTTCTTTTTCAGTTTATATTTTGTTCGAATGAATATGAATATTCGTTAAATATTCATAATTTTTTTGTGAATAAACATTTTTTGAAAACTCAAAATTTTGAATGAATATATGATTACATTTTTTTTATGTGAAAATTTTGAATAAATACAATTTGGAGATCAATTATAAATTTTTGTATTCATCGGGCATACTACATAGCTTTCACAGACACCTTACTCTAACCACAAATTCTTTCAAGAGCAAAACTGCTACTCACTTGTTTTCAAAATATTCGTAATTTAAAAAATCAACTGGGCACAAATAATCCCTGTTTACACAATGATATGATTGAATATTCTTTAGATTAAATTTCTTCATTTTTGTATTAATTTTTAAAAAGTTAAAATGTGTAATTACTCAATTAGTTTATGTTCTATTATTGTTTGTATGTCATATGAACATTTGTATTTGATTAAATATTTGTATTTGATTAAATAAATTATATACATAAATACATTACATTAATTCTAGGTTGAATTAGTTTGCTGTATGCAATTCTAAGCTATTATACATAATGATATTATATGACTCCTTTGAAAAATTAATAATATTTAAATTATAGCAACGTAGAAATAAAAGAAAGTTTTGGGTTTACGTTTTAAAAAACGAACAAACAAATTATAATTATAATATAATTATAATTTTAATATATATAATTTAATATAATATATATAAAAAATTTCAATTAAAGATATTAACATTTTAGTTTTAAGTAAATTGTATATTTTCGAGAAGTTTCTAATTTGTAGATAAGTTGGAATAATGTTTAACGTTGAAAATTTGCAAATAACTTTTCATGATATTTTTGTTATGTAAACTTAATTTCAAGTAGACTAAAAAGTTTATAGAAAAGTTAGTTTGATGGTTTGAAAACATTTTGTATAAAATCTTTTACAAAACAGTTGATAATTAATATATTTACAGTTTTATGTTTAAATACTTATTAAAATAAACTCTATTACGAAATGACATGTCTTGTAAAATCTGCTAAGCGAATCCATTGTGGACGTGATCGATCATACTTTATTTAATTCTCGGGTCGCGTTCCAATTCGGTTGAAGTTCAGAAGAGTACGATCGTAACAGGCAATGCACGTTTATGGCAAATCGATTGACAGGAAATAGGAAGAAGCGGAAAGAGTTGAGATATCGTTTTGCAAAAATCTACTTATTCATGTGATTTATTGTTTATGCAGTGAATTTTTTATTGAAAGATCGTTGATAATTCATGAATTCATCGATATGTGAATTGGAACATAGAATCATGCAACGGTAACGTAGTTTGCAAATATGCTTAATTCTGAAAACACCAAAATATGTTCTAGCAATGAAACTGTGAAAAAGTGAATTAAAGAGAAGATGATTACAAATAATAATTATACAATACAATCTTGATTTAAAAATAATTTTAAGTCAATTTATGTATGGCAAGTCTTTTTTATATTATAAACTCGATTGCTAATATATTTAATATTAAAAATTATTATAAAGTAGTTTATTTATTTAGGAAAGTCTTAAAGAACTTATAAAAAACATAAAATAATAAATAAATATGCATGCATGATTCTAATATACTGCCGATTTGGATATATTATAAATTCTTCTTAGAAATTTTTTATTTATAATAAGCATTGTTGATTTCACATATCAAGGACGACTAATTAGAGTTATATGTATGCATTATGGCTGAATGCATCTAATCGATCGGCACGAACGGTCGTTGCGACTCGGTGATCAAAGCTGATAATATTTGCGGCGTATCTACTATGAATTGCACCAAAATTAATCGTAACATATTCACTGCATCAATTCCATAACTACGTGATATCCTGTTATATATATTTTAACCATTAAATTGAAAGAATGATTGAAATCGAAATCATGCAGGCATCGTTCGAACTATTTCCGCAGTCATAAATTATGTTACGTCGGTAGTAAGTAAATTGATTATATACATATATTCAAGATGCAAAATTTCATTGTCATAAGCAGTTTTTTATTTTATATAACTG
>NW_017259305.1:1111507-1117070 GCF_001594045.1 Atta colombica | reverse complement strand
TATATATATATATATATATATCAACACGGTTTTATAACAATAAGTTGCGTGTAACGAATGTAAGGTAATCTAACGGTTATAAACTTTGTGTTGTTATCACGTATGCGATGAATAGTGTGATGATTTTGATATAGTTGAAAGGACATTCTTGCTTTTTTCGCTGACGATTTGGTCGGTAAGGTCACGGTCGTAATCCTCATCGACATCGTACATGTGTTTGCAGCTTGCAAAATGTACATATGTCCGGTATGTGCGCGCGCGCGCGTGTATATGTGTGTGTGTGTGTGTGTGTGCGCGTGTGTGTGCGCGTGTGTGTGCGCGTGTGTGTGCGCGTGTGTGTGCGCGTGTGTGTGCGCGTGTGTGTGCGCGTGTGCGTGCGCGCGACGCGACGCGTGCGTAAACACGCGAGGGAGAACAAACTTTCGCGACGAGGGGTGAGCTATCACATCCCCGCATACACGAGGATTTTACGGAGATATGTTCCGCGCGTGGATTTTTACGAAACTTATGGGAGTCGGTTCTGAAAAGATTCTTTTTCACGAATCTGTATCAAATATTTGATGTACTTTCGAGAATTAAAAATGTAAACTTCAGTAAAATTTACTTAGAGTTATCATATTTGAAGAGAATATTAAGAACATTAAAAATATACAAAATGAGAAAATTAAAAAATGAGCTTGAAATGTAAGCGGGAATATTTATGTATACTTAATTTTACAGTTGATAATTTTTGTTACTTGTACACATGATTTTAATTACATTTATTCTTGTATAATGGTAGACTCCATTATTCCATTTATCGATATATTTCCATATTCTGTAGAACGGTCGACAATTTTATAGCTTATCTAACAACCACAAAAGTCCGGACGTTCTGATATTTGGATAATCGGAGTTTGTATGTAGCGAAATCACGGTCGCGATTGTGTAGTGGTAAGAGCATGCGCGACCCGAGCTCTGTCTCCCTTTTGAGTCGATTGCCCGTCCTTGTCTCGGAAAACTTTCCTGTGATGAGCTTTGTTGGTCGTTTCCCCAGCAGGACGGAAAAGTTAAATGCGAAAGTTTTATCCGATATCCAGTGCCTCTGCGCGTCTAGAAAAAGGTATCTACGCACATAGCTATCGTTCGGCTTGGTCGCGTGATTACAATAGCGTTTGCTTTCAACATCCTCCATATTTATAAATAAAATTCGTACAGTGATATGATTCACGACGCAAGATATTAGTATGATACATTTTAATTCAAAACCATATACTTTTCCAGATATTTTTTTTTGATTACACAAAGAATATAATGCGAATTCATCGATATTTCCTAATTAAAAGAGGACTCTAAATCCTGAATTATGAATTTCGCAGAAATAATTGATAATAAGAGCTAGATTCCTATTTAATTATTCGATATGTTAAAATGTTTTATACAAAATTCGAAGAAACCATCTACAGAGCCATCTGCTTGCGCTAGCAGTTATACATTGAAAAAAAATTTACTATATTTTAATGAATATTTCTTTGAATATTTGTAAGTAAATATTTACTGAATGTTAACATATATTTATTTGATACAAGAATCATTAATTTGATTTAACTATTATTTTTTTCATTGAGTAAATATTTATTTACTGTAAGTAAATATTATTACTTACAAATATTAAAAAATATATTTATTAAGATATAGTACATTTTTTGCAGTTTCATAATAGCAACATTGCAATACTGCCATAATATTGCAACTTTGCAGCAATGTTGTTGCAAGTCTCTGTACGCATGGGAAATAATCAAATTGTTGCAGATAAAAAATCGAATTGTTGTAAAGTGCGGATTTGTCTGTTAACAGAATGGCGTCCAGGAAAACAAGACAGAATCACTCGATACAGCATCTGCTCGAGTTACCCTCGAATCGGGAGTCGAAATTATTGCGGTTTCCCGTGAAGGAGCATACTCAACTGCCGTCCATGCCAACCCCTCGCCAAGTTCCGGTGACCGTGTTGCATCCCTCTCCGAAAAAGGTAAGTGGAACACGAATAATCCGCGGATAATCCGCGACAACAATCGTAGGAACAGTATACAATCTCTGAAATCCGCATGTACAATTCGCGCACATAGATGGGCGATATCATCACGTTTGAGACGATGTTGGTGATATTCTAAAACCGTACAAATGATCGAGCTTAATAATAGAACGTCGAAGAAAAAGATCGCCCTACTTTTTAAGAGCGACATGATTATCCCGCGCGGAGAATAATCGTTGAGGCATTAGCTCATCGAGCATATCGAGTTGAGAAATATTAAGTGATCCTCTCCAAAGAATTTCTTCGTGCGATAATATGTAATATCTTTTACGTGTCATCACGAAAGCCGATCTGTTTTTTACTTAACTTTAATTTTTTATATATTGCGAGATTTTATACGTACAAGACGGAAAAGTAAATGTTTGTTAATTATAATAATAATTTAAATTCTCTTGTTAAATAAGAATTAATTTTTTTAGATAAATTAAATCAAATATATAATGTTTAAAAATGTCAATAAAGAGCCGACACTGGGTGTTGTACATGTATTTATTATATTTATTATATTTATTATATTTTTTATGTAATTTACGTAGTGAAAAAAGAAGTCACAATGATAATCATAATAAAAGAATTTCAATTTTTTTTAAGATCATTTTCAATACATTATAAGATTTTTACATATTACATAAAATCCTACCTAATGTAGTTTAATTTTGATTCGAACCATTACCAACATACAAATGTAATTTGGAGCTTGATAGCAATGCCCTTGTGATTAAGTCTAAAACATTAGTATACATACAGTTAGCAATTATTAAGTTGTCATGTTTGCAAAAAGTAGGGACTTATGTCAATTATTACTAACAATACGTATAACTATATTAATAAGAAATTATAAATCAATAATATTGATCATTATACATAATGTTTATAAAGACTTATTAAATACATAATGTTTATAAAGACTTACATACATGCGGTATTATGTAATAACAATATAACAATAGTAATTGAAAAATTTATTTAATAACTCTATTTAATATTAGAACGTCGAAGTTTATTTAAAAAAATTTACTAAAATATGAATTAGAAGAAAAGAAGGAGATATTTTTCGATTGTTTTGAATTGTCATTTGCATATAGAATATTAATATTATTTATAATCTTATCTTTGGCTTTTTCTATTTTGTATCTATTAGAAAGTTGCGAAACGAGGCCGCAACGTAAAAAGATGAAATCTGCGAGGAACGTAAAACGAAATGATTGTAACGGCATAAACCGCTGACGTTTCACATTGTCACGGTAGCTTTTTTTATCGATCATTTCGTACATGGGACATTGTTATTACTCGTATAAATGTCGACGCAAGCTTGAATCCGTGACGCACAGCGGAAGAGATAATTTTCAACTTTATCACTGCCATATTGGCAGCCTTGTAGTCTCGTTAAAAGTGCTTTTAATCTTATGTAATAAATTGAGCCAAAATTGACGTATCAGAGAAAAATAAATAAATAAAATTATAATCTAATATTTTTACATTATCTATTTTTAAATAAAATATCTTTAACTGAATTTATTTTAACTGTAACCTACATTAAACGCTGTTTAATATATAATAATACACAGATATACAGGATGTTTGGAAAATAATGATAAATTTGTAATAAACAGGGGCAGAATGGACTAAACTGAGAAGAAAAGTCCTCTATCATTTTGCAATTTCCGCAATAATTAACAAGATATTAATTGCTAAAAATTACTACAAATTGGTCTTCAATAATTTTTTACTCAAATATTATTAATTTTACAGAAAAATTGCAAGAGACAAAAATTATTTATTTTCTTCTCTTATTTTCTTCTAAAGCTCTCAGAATTTTTTAGTACTGCATTTTCTCATTTTTACTAACATGAGAAAATGCGGTATTAAAAAATTCTAAAAAATTCTAAAAAAATTCTTAGAGCTCTATAAGAAGAAAATAAACAATTTTTGTTTCTTGCAGTTTTTCTGTTGATAGTATATGAGTATAAAATTATTATGAAGACCAATTTTCGGCAATTTTTGCAATTAATATCTTGTTAACTATTGAAAACATTGCAAAATGATAGAGGAATTTTCTTCTCAGTTTAGTCCATTCTGTCCCTATGCGAAAGATTTATCATTATTTTTCAAACACCCTGTGTGTACGTGTGTGTGCGCGCGCGCGCGCGCGCGTATGTGTGTGTGTGTGTGTGGGTGTGTGTTGGTGATAAGTTTATATATTATTTTGAAAGAAAAAAAAATAAAGTATAATTATTTAACTCTTATCGTTCAAGATTGAGTCACTAATATTCGAATAATGTTCGTGTAAGTTTTTCTTTTGAGTCTTTCGATAATTATAAATTATACTATATTTTATTATTTTCCAAAATAAAATTTCAATATTTATTCTAGAAAGTTGAAAGTATGTTGATGAATTTTTAGAGATTTTTTTGAACCATTCTGAATAGGTATAGAAAATGGACAGATTTTAATGACGCATCTTTGGACGGATGAGGCAAATTGTATCTTGTATTATAAGAATAAAAAAAATTAGAAAATTTATTAATATGAAAATAAATTAAATATTTTCAAAAGATATAATTATTCATATAATTATTACATTTCGAGTACATTTGTAGTTCATTACGGTTATACAAATGCATATAATTGTATGATGATTTTATCATCTTTATTCAGATTTATAACACACATAAGTAGCTATAGTTGCATTTTAATTTCTGTGTTATTGTTATAATTCGATAAACTGATTTTAGAATTAATTAATTTTTTTATATCCTTTTTTTCATAAAACATCTAATTGAATATTTTTTTTTAATTTTTAATTTTGTATGCAATATTAAAATTATAATTATTGTCTTACTAATTGTTACTGTCAATGCACATTATTATATTATAAATTCGTAGATTTATATACACTGAGAGAAAAGTATATGGTATTTGTGACTATAATTTGATATTTATTATAATTATGATTATTATTGTCATAACGTTAGTAATAATGATATTTGTAGTTCTATAGAAAAGATATATAGTTGATACCGAATAGGATTATAAATTATAATTATTATTACTAAATATAATTGCAATTATCATCAATTTAACTACAATTTATAATTATTTTTGGTGCCAAATATATGTATTTATTTGATACAAAAACTATTAATTTGATTTAACTATCTTTTCTTTAATTTAGTAAATATTTATTTACTGCAAGTTTAGATTTACTTATTTGTATTTAAATAAATATGTATTAAAATTTAGTAAATTTAGTAAATATTTAGTTTAGATGACATTTCTCCGATTTTAATATCCTTTAGATATGTTGTAAGGAAGAGTGTTCTGAATGATTCCCTACAATTAAGTGGGAGACGGCATTGGTTTAGGAGATATAATAAATTAAAGTTCTATAATATATAGAGGATAACATTGGTAAAAGTATTTTCATCCCACCTCCCTCTGCTTCGGGGCGCACAATTTTCCGAGATTTACCATATTTCTTTGGAAAGTCGT
>NW_017259305.1:1108886-1111407 GCF_001594045.1 Atta colombica | reverse complement strand
GAAGGGGGGGGGGGGGGGGAGGATGGGAGGGAGAGGTGAGGTGGTAGTCGCTTCGCGTGGAAAGTCATATGCTATAACTTTATTATGAAACTTTAATTTATTATATCTTTTAAATCAATGTCCCTCACTTAATTTGTGTTGGGGATTCATACTTCCCTACAACATATATTTAATTGAAATCGATGAGGTGTCACCTAAACTGGATATTTTATATTTATCATAAATTTTTTTCAGTATAAATACTCAATATGGTCTAAGTCTAATTTCTTCTTTTCGTAAAAAAAATATTAAAAACATGGAAAATAAAGTGATGAATGTTACTTTTATAAAATTATAAATTTATTAATTATTTACATATTGACATATTTGTTGATATGCAAGAATACATAAAGAATTATATTTTTCAAACAATTGATTTATCTTCTTATTTCCACAATGTAACAGATAAATTAAAAGTCATGATCTGGAATATCAAAAAATGTTACAATCAATGTGCGTATTTCAGTATGCCTAGGTTAATTAATATATTAATTAATATAATTAATTCTACCTTACAAAATTTTCTTTCTTTTGTTACAATAAAGTGACTGACGCTGTGACGCTATATAAATTAAGTACAGTGTTGTAAAATATAATGCAGAGCTATAGTAAAATAAATGAAATACGGAAATTAATAATTTCTATGTTTACACCGTGAATTTAGGTCTCGGCCTATAGAGGAGATCAAGGCTAAGTTGGAATTTAAATTTTGAGTGGCAAAAATATATTTTATGAGGTCCCAATTTATATTGTAAATAATATCTTGTGTCTTCTTTACCAACGAAATTTGGTTAGTTTAGGTGCCACATTATTATGTTAAATAGTTAAATAGTCAAATAGTGTTTCGATAGTCAAAAGTAATTTTTGAGATTTCATTTTCCAAGATCACATCATTTTTTGTGCATATGGAGTGAAATGAAGTTGCAAACACTAAAACTTTTTATTGCTATCTTGTAATTTTATAATCACTCTATAAAACGATAAAATTGTTCATTTTATTAAAAACTTCAATTGAAAAAAAGGTGTCTTAGCTCCAGTCTCCCCCAAATTCGACCTAAATTATTGTATTTAGGTCCTTCGTTGTAGACACTTGACTGATGATTAGACCCAACTGTAGATCAAGCTTCGATTTTTGATGATCTGATCTGAAATAGGCCGTCTATAACCTAAAATAGGTTGATTTATCATCATTTGTCAATCTCAAATTGACATGTAATTTCGTTGGTAATATGTTGGAAATATGTATACACATATCTCGTAAATAAAAAAGTTTAAAAAATGTTTCAAGGGTCCTGTTCGAAAAGTTCAAAGAGTTCGTGTTCAGGCCGCTTATGGTATGTAAATGGTTGGTGCCTAGACCATTTTGGGTATTAGACAGGTCACATAGATCTCTCGATGTAAACATAACTTATGTCTTGTTATAGAAAATAATTTTTTACTTATCTACGAAATATTACATCACGACTATCACGTTCTGCATTTTATCTTACTGACAATAACAGAATGAACATACATTTTGTTTTACTGACAATAACAGAATAAATCGAATAATAAACTGCATGATGCAATCGAATACTTCTGATAGACAGGCTGCACAACTTACCAGGGCCGTGGTCCAATTCATGCTCACAATGCTCACGAGCATTATTTGTCTTTGTTTAATATTTGAAAAACAAAGGATGAAATTCTTAACCCTCAGTACATCTTAAAAAAGTCTCTACCTACCCACATCCGGGTATTTGTAACTCAGGGTTTTCTTTTATTTGCTATCTCAGATTGTGCAACGATTTTAACTATTTTTTTTTAATCTATCGTTTGAAGACTAAAAAAAAAGAATTTTTTAATTAGAAAGTCTAAAATGTAGCACAAAATATATTTTGCGCTAAGTGAAAAAGGATCGGAAAAAACGTCTGAACTATGAAAATCGGAGGGGTTACGCTAACTCTTTGTGGGTACTGAGGGTTAAACGTGTGAACGTGGATCGCAGTTTAATGCTATCTCTTGAATCTATGTAATTACCTATAAATAATGAGTAGGACATATGGACTATATACAGAGAGACCTCATTTTTGATAGAGCTATAAATATAATTTAATTGTTAATTATAATATAATTTAATAAATAAATTATTATTATGAACATTATAGAATAATAATCATTATAGTATATATAATTATATGGATACAAATAATATCAAAAACTTTTTTCTTAATGTACATACCAAAAAATACATATTGTATGCAAATAATAATTATTTGTTTCAAGTATTTTAAAAGTTTATATATCCTCAAATTTATCATAAGAATCAAATTTATTCAAAATATATTCTAAATCTTGATAAGTTTAATATTTTAATCAAGATTTTATTGTATTAAACAAAATTATATAATATTGTATTAAACAAATTAGATTTGCTTATTATATAAAGCTTCTTTGATCAATTTTATATTCTTCAATAATCTTCAATAGAAAATAAATTCTT
>NW_017259305.1:1108225-1108876 GCF_001594045.1 Atta colombica | reverse complement strand
CACAAAATAATACACAAAAAAAATATTATTCTATTGCCAAGAAAAATGATTATTCAATTTATTTTCATCCTTTAACGGTTATCATTAACAAAGAATATTTTCTTGATAATATACTCACCATCAGTAATATTATATTATTAATATTATTAAATACATTATTTATCTATAACTAGTTATCTATAACTGTTTATGACTAATAATAATTTTATATCAATATTATTTTCTACTCTGTACTTATGTAAAACATGTATTATATTACATTATATTTTTGAGTAAGAAATTATTTATAATATTAATGTAATGTTGCTTGTAATTAGCTTGTTTACCGGAGCTTTATCTTGAGTGATTATCGACTCCAATTGCAATTTTATATTATCTGCCGATAAACGAGGTATTCTTAGTTATTCTATGCTGAGAACATTGCTCGACTGCGTTTCAATCGATAAAATAAAAGCTGTTACCGACGGAGTAGAACTCTTCTTTAGCGTCATAGGGTTGAATAGTTACGAAAAAATGTTAGAAATTAATTCATTTACAAAAACACAAAAAACATAATTTTGATATTTTGTTAAGTTTTATATTGTTCATTATATTCAAATTATAAATAAAAACAGAAAATTTTATTTAAAATAATTGTTAATTTTATTCAAT
>NW_017259305.1:1106270-1108182 GCF_001594045.1 Atta colombica | reverse complement strand
TCAATATTGTAAAGATTTTGTTCATAAAGAGCAATATTTTTTTAATTTTTTATAATATATATTTGGAGTATTATTTAAAATATAATAGTTAGTTTTAAGAAAGCCTTTTTTTTCGAATTGCAGAAAAAAAACTAAAATTATTTTCTTTTCGGAAAGAAGTAAATATGGCAGATCTTATGAAAACACATAAATTTTTCCAACAAATTTTTCCTTAGGAAAGGAATCGAGAAAATCAACGGAAAAAAACAGTTTTTTCCGAAATTTTAAAACTATATATAACGGAAAGCATAAATGATACCGATGAACATTGAACATAATTACGAGAAATCTGCTACGAAAGTAGAGATGAGCGCTTTACGGGCGTATAATTTGCTATTGAAATCCTGTGAATGGAGGTACAGCAGAAGCGTCTTGAGCATACGCAAGGTGTTGGGCGGAGACTGAATTTATGATAATTGCATAAATCAGAGCTTTCCTCCACAATAATCATAATCTATTGGGATAGATGCACAAAGTTAGCTATTTAGCCGTCGGCAAGAATCAGGAGAAGGAGATCGAGGGATTGCTTTCCTCGGTCCTGAATAAGATAAACTCCTTGCTGAGATTGAAGCTAAGAGAGAAATCATTCTTGCCTAAAACCATTGTACATGCATTGCTTGGAGAAGAATAAATAATATTTTATCAGTGTGTTAATGTACTCTTATACAGATAGAATTATATATAAAAATTATGAAAACATTTAGAATTATTTTTCTACATAAAAATTTACGATGTATAATCAAAAAAATCATATGTAGTATTAAAAACAATTTTCTTGTATGTGTACAAGAGAAAAAACAAATAGATTTTTGAAGATCAATAAGAAGTTGTAGAAGCGACGAAGTTAACAGATTGTGAAACAGAGGGTGCCACTAGCAATTTTCTGAAGTTGGAAGCTGTGATTTCGTATTTGAGCTTTAACATTCTTTAATTTCTATGATAAAAAGCACAATAGTACCTATAATAGTACCTATAAATAGTATCTATAATAAATATATAAATAGTACCAAATAGTACCTATAAAATATTCTTATTATAAAATATTCTTTGCGTAATATTGTAGTATTAAGTAGTAATATAGTTTTCTATTGTTATTCTTAAATTTAAAGTTAATATCAAATGGTTTCTTTTAAAATAGAGTAAACTTTATAAATAATTGCAATTTCTTGAAATCGTAATATAGTCTAACTTTATTGTAATACCTGCCTTCTATGAAAATAACACTTTTAAAGAAAAAAATTATGCAAGACTCAAAGTATTCAATTTTAAACAATTGTCTTTATAATTGATCTGTTATATTATCTTTTTTTTAATCTAATGTAAATCTTTTTTTATTGCAAAATATATTTCGAATGATTGCATCTGACGTAACTCGTGTTATCGTCAAAAATTCGGTGATTAATGTCTTATAATATTATAATAGGAAGCGATTAGAGGTCGTACATTGTTTAATGCTTTCATAGGAACAAATAAGAAGTTATTGAAATTAACTCTAATATATCCTTTCAGTTATCAGTGACGTTAAAACGCCATCAGTCTAATTTCCCGGCTATGGGAAATCGACGGCTGACTGTCATTTCGGAATCACTGATGATTTCTTTATTAACGGTACGAATCTTCGCACGAGCGCCACTGGAATATTAATGTTGAAATCTCCGCCATCTCAACTTTCATGATCGTTACGGTTATGATTACGATTACGAGCAACCGTTTCTCTTAAAGGAGAACCCTTATCCTGTGCTATATAATATTTTTTCGATGTACGCGAAATCTTTTATTCTCAATACGATGATTCGCGTTGTAATTAAGGAGACAATTATATTTATATAGAATTAAATATAATTGTACTGAATATTTAATAAGGATTTTTGAG
>NW_017259305.1:1096479-1106170 GCF_001594045.1 Atta colombica | reverse complement strand
TATATATATACATAATAGAAAAAAATATGGCTACAAATGAATTCACTGTAACAAAGTAAACAGAATCTGTTTGGACACACATTAATCTCAGGGAGTTAAGTTGGAAAACGCGTTAAAATACCGGACAACTGGGAAAGCTAACCCCAAATCCGCTTAAGGACGCGTATTTATTACTTACGAATGTCTGCTTCATCTCGACCGCTGACTTGCCTTTTCTATGCACGCGGTATCAGTAAAATAATATTTGATTTTATTTCTTACGGATATAATATCGATTGGTGCCATATATCATGTCATATATTTTTATCACCGAACAATTTATTCGAGTCGGAGGAAAAGATTTATAAGAATTAAAAAAGTGTATCTTTGCATTAATATATGAAATTTTTTGATATACATTTTTGGATACTTGTGAATTCCATCACCACTAAGTGTCAGTTGGCTCTATTCTCTGGAAACGTTCTTCTTTGTATTTTGCAAGATACCGTTAGCGATTTTCTCAAGGGAACCTGAAAAGATGAAGCACATTACCCTTTAACTTTGTCGAGCTGTCACGTTGATCGGGGTTGGAACGACCCCTCCAATTCACTCGGTGGGAGTAGCCACGCGGTTGAGTGAATTTTTATGAATGAATGCGCGAGGATACGCAGATCCTTTGGAATGTGCACCCTGTTTTCACCCCTGTACTTATATTTACGACAGTGACTCTCAGTTGAAAATTTTATCAGACGTTTGTAATGAGGTGGTCGGATGAGGCAATTTTTTAAATTAGATGTGCTACTTTAAGGATCGAAATTCCATGTTAAAAATAGAAGCTTCCGGAATATTACTTTGATCACTCATGCTCCCTAGTGACACTTTTATCATCTTCTAGAGTGCAATAAATAAAAAAGATTTATTTAGCAAATTTTTGACTCTAGAATTCTTCTAAGTTACATTTTATACGTATTTAGAATGAGTTATAATATATTTTCTGTCATATATATTTTTAACATTTCCTGTTATATAAAAATAATAATTGTGCACTGACACCGCTGTACTCTTTAACTACAAAGCGACTCTTATTTGTTCGAGGGTCTGAGGTTGAAGGTGTTAGCGACAGTACAAAAGAAGACTTCACCCTTCATGCCTAGAGGGGAGTTTATAAAAATCGTGTCAATTAGGCTTCGAGAAAGGAAGACAAGCTGGGATACGGGGCTCGAGAAGTAAGGGCTTTTAATTCTTGTTATAAAAAGATCACTAGCGGACAATTTATTTCTCGAGTGTTAGATATTAAAAAAAAATGCATTTTTAAAAATATTTTATAGATACATAATTCTTATACTTTCTAAAAAATCGATTTTTTGTGTAAATTATCTTTAAAATAATGATTTGATTATACGATAACTACTGACTACATAATTAAAAACAATTGCTTATAAATGCATTTATTATTTAATACTTATGATTACGATCATCACATTAGAATATTGGCAATGTATTTTTTAATTAATATTAAATCGATATTTGACATAAAATTGATTGAACTATCTTTTTCTGTAATATTTTAATTTTTAAGATCTCATATTTTAATATAATTATAATAATTATTGAAAAGACTTTGTTTAAATAAAATTTATTTGAAATTAAGTGCAATGTTTAAAATGATTTATTTTTTACTTTATGTATTTGCCAAAAATTATCTTATATTGAAATATAATTGAAATATCTTTGCCTCTCTCCTCTCCCCTTTGTTGACATTTTTAAGAAAAGCGCTTTAAAATAATAATAAGAATATAGCAATGGAGTTTGTTCAAGAAACGCACTGTACATTTCTTAAATGTCCATAAAAAATGAATTTCTTACAAGTAAATCAGATGTTAAGTCAGATGTCAGAGTCTGCACTTGATTTACTTAATACATTTAACGTGGACGTCATTAAAAATGCATTTCTTATGGAATATATGTAATATGTATATTTTGAGTGTGTAGAAATAGTAAAAATAAAGATGCTATTATATAAGCAATGTTATGTTAAATGTTTCTGTCTAACAATGTTAATGTTGAGCGTTCGTGATTATTGCTTCCTTTTTGCGCTTTAATTCCCGCTTGATTGCGCGAAGGAAGAGAAATGATTTTACTTCGAACGGATTTCTCTGTACTTGAATGAAGGTTGTGATTGCGTTCGGTGAAGAAGGGAGAAGCGTCGATCGGCCTAGGTACTGCTCCGGGCGAGGATTAGCCCGTGGGGTATTGTAACGTCGTAAATACACCCCCTTTTTACCCCTCGAGCTTTAAATCCCCTTGTCTCCGCTTGTCTCTCAACATTCAGTAAGTTTGCTGACTATTCTCGACATTAGTTCTTTTCAAACTATAAAATTATTCTTTCCACGCTGTTTCCTTTCCTCTCTCTATCTCTTTAATCGCATTTTTAATCAATTAATAAACTTTATGAGTCTCAATTAAATATGAGTTTAATGTGAAAAAATACCTTATTCTGTATTTTTGATTGAATAAGTTTTGAAATAAAAATTTGATAAAACTGAAACAAATGTAACAATTGTTAAATTTAATTTTGACACTAGTAAAATTTGCTATATTTAATATCATCCACAAAGTTTAAGTTATTTGCATTTGTTTTCATATTCTAATGGTTTATTTGCTTTTATTGTATTCTGAAACAAGTTCACAACAATATTGTTGATAAAGATTATTCTTGATGTATAATGAAAGGAAGAAAGCAGAATGTGTGTGTGTGTGTGTGTGTGTGTGTGTGTGTGTGTGTGTGTGTGTGTTTATATGTGTGTGTATACATATATATGTATGTATGCATGTATATATATGCGCGCACACGCACACATACACACACATATGTATACACATATATGCATACATACGATATTGATAATTTATTTTTTCAATATCTATTTGATAAAAATACTACATTTTATTTTCTATTCAATATTTGAATATGTTAAGTTCTGCATTAATTAACAATAATGGCTCGTTTATCGAACGTTGAATTCCCCTTCATGTCTCTGTTATCAAACGCGATCACGGATCATAATTTCAGCGGCGCGCTTACAAGAAGGGGCCGTGTAGTTTTTCGACGAAATAGAGAAAAGATTAGGGAAGGCGCAATTCGAGGAGGCACTTTAGCCAATGTCGTCGTTCCGATACTTACTCGGCATCCCCCGATTCTACGTCCCAAATGATATCTCGGAGCGAAATCCCAGTCGCCGCACACGCTTATAGCCAGTAGAAATAGAAAGGGTTCGCGAGGAGCTCCGGAAGGACTGCGGGGTTATAATGAAATATAGCTCCGTTCCGCCTCGTATAAGACTGCATTAAGATTATACGTTGGCGCGCTCCTTGGCGACCGAAGACGGTCGAAATAAACGGGGCGGCGCGGTAGGGCCGTGGTGGCTGGCGGCTAAGGGTAAAAGGGGTAAGGGATTCCTCCTACGGTGTTTTAATCAAGCCGGATTTGCTGCGGCAAGCCGTGGCTCCAACTTTCATTTTAGCGAACCCCGCCCTGACAAGCCGTGCACGAACGTTTTCGTCTACTTCCTTTCGTCTCTCTCCCCTATTCCCCTAAGGTCCTATCTGAAGTCCTCTCTCGCGTTCGACAGCACAAGATCTATATGTGTGTTTGCCCGGCATTAAAACGCTATCCCCGTTTTACGGGGACGCGTGATCTTGATCCCGTTTGCCTCCTTAGAAGCTGCGTGATCGGAAAGGGTTGTTTCCCATAGAAACGTAACAACATGGCACGTTGCTGGAGCGTAAGAAGTTTATTGCGTTTCTTCTGATGTGATAGCATTTAATTCGTTTTTACCATTTTATTACTGTATATGTATTCTACATTATTTTGTATTTTTACACGGACTCTTAAGTATCTTGCAGTCATCCTTAAATTAATAAAGTAAAATAAAATAAATTAAATTTGCAATAATTGCAATGAAAAGAATGATTTTGCTAAAATATCTGAAAATTTAGTTAGATATTTAGATTAGATACATATAGATTTGAAAATAAGTATATTGGACCATCCAAATATTTATGTAGAAAATTTAAACATAATGAACAATGCTGAAATTTTTATTTTTAACAATCAGCTTGAGCGTCTTATTATATAATTATATAATTATATTTTAGTAGTGCAACAAAATTTTCAAATCTAATTAAATCTTTTTAAATCTAACTTAATTTTTAGTTAGATTTAAATGACTTTAATAAAATTGTTCTTTTTATATGATATCGAATATCATATAATTGTATTATTACTGACGGAGATAAAAGTAAATAGTCTAATAAAAATAAATTATATTATGAATCTGTCTCCACGGTGTATATCACAGACTTATTGTACATGTTGCGTGCGTACGTCATGTGCGTCCTTGCAACAACGGATGGGTTAGCAAGTATGCCACGGAATTCGCAATGATACATTATTGGAAAATGGTAGGATGTCCTCTATTTCTATCTCTTTCTCACGTAACGCTTTTGCATTGCAACCGTTTCTAGATCGCCTAACGGAATTGTATGTTTGTCGATTTCATCTCTTCCGTCTTTCAGTTAACTTCCTTTTCTTCCTCTGATACGGAGAAGCTTAGTTTATTTAAGCAATCGATGCTGTTACGCGCTTCTATCAGCGAGCTATTTATTTCAAAACTGTACGCGATAAGAAATTTATGCAATTTGTATATAAATCGTTTGATAGCGTCAGTACTATATTTCTTATTGACGAAATGATAATACGTGTAAGTCAATAAAGCTGAAATTTCGTCTTAATATTTTTATTCATGATTATTCAAGACAATATGAGAAATAAATTTTCAGGTTTTTATATAATCATAGAAAGCTATCGTAAGAAATATGATATTACATAATTTTATATACTTTTTATATCTTTTAAAATAAGAAAAATAATTTTTGCTACTATTTTAAATAACATTTCATATAATGTTTTTTAAAACTATTCTGTTGTTTTGAAATAGTACAGCTGAATTAATACATAGATATATTACAAGATTTTTAAAATTTTATCAGTTTTAAAAATAAATAATGCATTTGGATTAGTTGAGAGATAATTGTATTATATTGTTTAAATCATTTCTTTTAGAACTTGATGCATGTAACATTTGTCTAGATTCGTTTGTATTAAAAGCTCTGATTCTTCAGGATTAAACTTTTCATTCCAGAGACTCCGAGGCTTTATATTCCGTGCTCTACCACCTCTGCTTATAGCTCGTATCGGAAGTACATAAGACTTTAACTCGCGCTCCCAATACAGATTACTCGTCCACCCTTTCTTGGAGATAAGAAACATCTAGCACCATTCCGTATTCTTCGCTCTTATAGCTCAGAGCGCTAAGCCTTGAGGATCTACCGAGACTTTATATTTCGACATTTATTCCAATCTAACACCCCTGTATTTGTCTTTCCGGTATAACCGATACTTTCGGTTGATGAATCCGATTCGTTGGAGCTGTCGCTTGTAAACTTCAGCATTATACATTTAGTATTTATGCAGCTTCTCAATGAAACGCAATTCTCAATTATTTTTATCACAGTGAAATAGACTCATAGTTAATTAATTAAAGAAATGTATAATATATGTCGAAACATATCTCTATTAAACTGTTTTTTTATTTTTATTATTAATTAAATAAGTAAGAAAAAGACTAATAGTGGAAGCTAAACCTTTTGGTAATTAATATTGTTACAGGTATATAAATTTTAAATATATCTTTCAGTTATATAAACTATTGATTATAAGTGTGTTTGTCACGATAATATTTTTTGTAATAATTTATTTTTACAATGTTTTATAAAATGCTATACATTATCTTTTTAAATATATTGAATTATGTAATATATTGTTTTAATTTCAGTTTATGATTGCATTTTAACTCCGACAGTAAATTTATTACTCCGGCACAATTTATATAATTAAGAAATGTATTTTTAAAATTTATTACATATGATAATATTATTAGTTATCGATCTAATTTCGATCTAATATTGAGTTGCTTTTCTTATTTATTCGATTTATTCATATATATTATTATAGTTCTTAATTTAATTATTTGAATTAATCTATCTTCTCTAACATTTCGCGATATTTACTGGATCTTATCCCATAAAGTTTCATGCTGCTCAGATTTAGCTTCGCTTTTAGAGACTAGAAAGCCAGTACGAAACTTATCATTCCACGATAACTCCTCTGACGAAGATATGGCGTGTAGGAGGAATTCGTTTCATCTTGACGCGAGCCAGGAGCGCGAAAGGAAGGAAGGAAGGTAGGAAGGAACATACGGCAAACACAATATGGCGTCTGCCGCGAGAAAGCCCGAAGCGTTCTGGACCGGTCAGTATGCAATATGCTAAGGTTCTGCCGACCTCCTACCCTTAGTCTGATGCCGTCCCGCGTCCCTTTCTCTCACTCCTTCATGATCCCTCTTTCTCTCCATCCTTCTGGTCCTCTATAACCTTCGAATCCTTGGGTTTGGGAATTTAATTACAGTATAGTGCCTACATTGTAGCCCCAGCCGGCCCGGAAATAAACTCCCCATTGTCGCGGCACAAAGCTTCTATTTGTCACGAGACCTGGGCGTTCGACACCCTTGCGAAGCGCACCACTCCTGCCTCCCGCGCTACCTGCCCTTCGATATCGACCTTTGTACTGGAGCTTTGACTTATGTCGTTTTGGCCAAGCGAGATCGACCATTCGAATGCTAATCCGATTATGGATGCTTTTTCATTCATGTATATATATCTATTATACCACCGCAATTTTCAAGCAATCTCTTGAATATTCTTATTATTCTCGCGCTACGGCATCTTTCATTTCCATCTTTCATTTATTTTCCATTATTATTAAATAATGCAACGACGACATTAATTCTGTAACAGCTGCTAATTTCGTTCAAGAGGACATTATATTCTCTTAATATTTTACAATACGAATAGCAGCTTTTGTTGCTTTTCTCTCTTCTAATTACGTATTGCAATTAATTAGGAAGATATATTTTGATATACCACTTTTTGAACATGCTTGTAATAACGTTTACTCACGTGACTTTTCTTTCATTTGAAACTTGAAACCTCGCTAACCGTAAGTATACATTTCCTCGAACGTGTAAGCTAGAACCCGTCCAGGCGCGCTCCATTCACCGTCTTACATTATAGAGGAGATTATCCGAGTAACCACAGCCTACCTTCTCTAACAATCTCCCTATTTCGCTTCTTCGCGAACTTCCATGTAATAAGTAACAACGCCATTTAATTATAAATGTTCGCATCCCTGGAACGAACTTACCTGGCTCCCACCTTCGGTTTAATCTTAATTACGGAGAGGTACGCATTCGTATCGAGAACTTAAACATTTCACGTAGTCAAAAGAATTATCATATCATCACAAGTTCAATATCTCTCTTTTCATGAATAATTAGAGAATTATTACAGAATAACATCATTTTTAACATATACTTTCAAAAATTTCTTTTGTAGTAATATAAAAAAATGATAGAATAAGGGGAGGAAGAGAGGGAGGAAAGAAGGGGAGGGAGAGAGAGAGAGAGAGAGAGAGAGACTATTATAATAATAATTATTTAAAAGTTATTAAACAAAGAAGGAACTTTGTTCATTCATAAGCCTACGTATAAATTTCTTCACATACAAAATTTCCACTTATAATTTAGAGTGTCTGTCTATAAATTACTGTTAAGGAAAAAAATCTATTTCACACTTGTTTTTTGTTCTGACAATTTCTATGTATAAAAGTTATTTAATTTGTATCGCGAAATCAGAGCCTCAGAATATTTTCTTTAACTACATAGTCATAAAATATTGTCAACAACAATTGTTTATCTTACAATTTGACATAATTTTGAATTACATAATTTTATTCCTTAGATTTCGATTCTTTAAAAATGAAAAAAATGTTCAATTATATCAACTTTAAGCAAAGATGTATTAATTTAAAAATATATTACTTACACATATTTTAAAGGTAATGGAAATGTTATGAATGAGTTATAGATTATTCTAGATCGCATTTAAAAGTAATACAAAAAATTTAGTGAGGATTTAAAGATCTGGATCAAAAAAGTTATTTCCATAAAAAAAAGTAGTACTTTTTTATCTCATGTTTTAATAAAAAAGTATGAAAATGTAATGGATATAAAGTAATGGAGATTTTTTTTACTATTTCAAACAAATTTGACAAAAATATTTTCATAATATTTAAAGTATAAGTATAAGTATACGAAATAATTTATGTAAAGTTATATTGCGATGCAAAAATTAATTATTATATAAATAAACGAAATATTTATTTTTTCTAAATCTTTGTAATTAATCTGAATCGTAATAAAGATTTACATTGAATTATTTTAAATATTTCTAAAGTACCTACTTATACAAAAAAATTAAAATTTGTCATTATTTTTTCAATTTTTAATTAAGAAGAATCTTATTTGATTGAAACGGATCTTGATGCTTAAATACATATTTCTTGCATGAATTTATGTACATTCTGATTTTGCATATCGCGCATCGAAATGTTTTCCTTAAAATGCATTTATGAGTAGAATCAGGATAGTATAATAATTCCACTTATTAAATTGTGCATTCAATTTAATAATTTTTTAATGCTAATAAGCATTTTTTACAAGAATATTAGTTATCATATGTTAATGAAATTTAAAATCTGCGAATAACTTATTTTAAATTTCATCAACATATGACAATTAATATTCTTATAAAAAATGTTTGTTAGTATACAAAAATTATTAAATTGCTTGTACAATTCATATTGTTTTTCAATTTTTGTTTATAACAATTAAAATAATAATAAGTAAAGTATAAATAATGAAAAAGTTTTTCAATAAAAATAAAATGTTATAAACTTTTATATGTATATATATATAACTTATTTAAAGTATAAATATTAATACATTTGTAAAAATGGGTATAGTACATCCTTAACCTTTTAGGGACCGACATATTTTTGATCGACTTTTTTATTTTAAGGGCTAGAACTTTTTTGTCAATGTTATAGGATTGAATGGCGAAAAAGATGGTGCTACTGTCGAGTCCTTAAAGGAGCCTCCGATCTGGAAAAAAAAGATCTCCCTTATTTTTTAAAACTAAATTTAAAAAAAAAGATATTGTTATTGTCATTAGATATTGTTAGAATAATAGTCTAATATTATTTTAGAGTAAAAATTTCACAAACATATATAAAAACATAACATATATAAAAACATTTTTTTTAGTGAAGTAAATTATGTCCACATAATAATAAAATAAACTTCTTTACATAATAAAAAGTCTTGTGTACTGTTATCGAGAAACGTGTGCGTGCCTTACTCTTCAATACATATGCGGATATTAATTACATTTTGAGCTAATTAAGAACTGCAAACATTACAAATCCCCAAAAATTAACTAAAACGATTCAAAGTCCCTAAAGAAACCGATCCTCCAAAGATTAAAGTAGACTGAATTCGCGAATGCCAATTAAAGAACTTTCTGAGCGAATATCTATTAGAGTTAATTATTCTTTATGGAGTGATAAAAATGCTTTTAAGTGTTTGATCTTTCAGATCTTCTTTCTACTTCACTTCGATAGTATTAATGTTACAAAATCTGATATGAATTTCTACATTGTATATATATATATATATATATATATATATATATA
>NW_017259305.1:1079440-1096405 GCF_001594045.1 Atta colombica | reverse complement strand
TATATATATATATATAACGGTAATTAATAACGATGTTGAGGGCAGTTCAATTCTTTGAACGATGAGCCGCATCGA
Source organism: Atta colombica (assembly GCF_001594045.1). NCBI lineage: Eukaryota > Metazoa > Arthropoda > Insecta > Hymenoptera > Formicidae > Atta > Atta colombica. The sequence continues at coordinate 1,096,330 of NW_017259305.1, read as the reverse complement.
AGGATCGGAAGTTTAATGATTACGATGTTCTTCCACGGTTATTATTGCGCCATGGCACGTGTCTTCATGCTGTTAATAATGTTAAACGATGCTATCTTTCTTACACGATCAAGATATGATTTTGTCTCTTGCATAGAGGCGAATCGCTGCCATTTAACGCTGAGAATACGTTTTAGCGCGTACGCGAACGAACGTGAACCTTTCGATGCACTCGATATGCTTTCGCTACTGCTATCGCGGGACTACTGCAAGTTTGCAATGCAATAGAATGACGACAGATGCGTTCCAGCAACAGTTCCGTCGTCGATTCCTCGGTTGAAATTGTCAACATCATCGGCCCATAAATATAACGAGCGTTCCTCCATTCACTCTCCCAGTATCGGACCGTAAAGCCCCCATAATTCACTCGTCGTTAAATCGGTTGCCTACACGGTAGTTACGGCTTCTCGTCGGCCAAGTATATACCATATTGACTACGCATTGCGTAGTCCACGATGCATGCATATTATACGATGTGTTAACGTTTTGGAAATTATCGTAAGCTTCTCGAATTACGAATTTTTATCTTTGTAAAATGCTTACAAATTTATTACGCTTTATGCCTAAATATTTGTTGTATTAAAATTAAAACGAAAAGAGATTACATTTGTTCATAAATAAATTTTTATACCAGTTCTTACAGTGTGATACAATTATTTTTTATTGTACTCCATACTTTCACAAGTCTCAAAGTTTTTTAAGACTATAATATTTACATTATATTAATTAGTTTGAGAACGAGATTGACATATATAAATATATCATTCTGGAATATTGTAAATCGTTCACCAGTTTGTTTATCTAATGTATACAATTGTTTTTTACGATTATTTTATGCGACGTTTTTATGTGACAGAAAAAGATAGCAAATTACGATCGACTGACTTTTGTTTGCATGACATTCATACTGTAATTATGTATCTTGACAACAAAAAAATGAAACTTCGTTTAATCCGTCTGTCTTCAACTTATTCTCGCCTGAAATCGAAGGAGTAGTTACCATAATTTTTTTTTTACCATTTAATTACATTTATTGTATTTTTAATCTTGGTTTAATGATGATTGTTAACTTGATTATACACAACAATTTTGTATTAGAAAAAATATGTGATTAATTTTCATTTGTGTGACATTAATTACGTTAATAATTGCGTGCGATTATTTTAGATGTAGCTATCACGTGACATTAATGTACAATTAAAACGATTTAAAACGTTTATTGTCAACTTTTTGTATATTGTAATATTTATATTCAATGATTATATAATTTTTTTTTTTTCCTCTAATAAAGGGCTCTGTGAAATTTGAAATGCATTCGGAATTATATATTTTTTAATGTGAGAATAAAAGACATATATTTTATATTTTTTAATTTTTTTTTACTCATTTTAAATTATCCTATTTTTCATATAAATTGTAATAAAATTTTTATTGACTAAAATATGAAGAACAAAATAAAAAATTAAGAATTATTTCATTTCAATAATTTTTTAAATATTTCAAATATTATGTAAAAAGTTAATTTCTCTAAAAATTATTTATTCTTAGTTTTTTAATTATTCTTAGTTTTTTAAGTCTTTATTTACTGTATTAAAATTATTGTGTATAATTGCAAATATTTTATCTTTCTTTGAAAGCACGATGTAAATATAATATAATAAGTTTCTGATATTAGAATTTAAATAATGTAAGTAATATGGCTCAATAAATTATAAATTTAGTATAACAAAAAAGGGCTAAAAAATGCTAAAAAATTATATTATTTCATTAATATTTATAACAAAAAAATATTGAACAAAAAAATATTGAACAAAAATTTGACAAATTATTCGACATAAATAATAAACAAAAATATAAAAAAATATATAAGAAATATAAAATATACAATATACAGATGTTTCAACCTCAATTGGGTCATTCTCAATGTTTCAATACATAAAGTTCGCTCGGTCTACAGAAATAAAATTATTCGGACATTACTTGTATAAATTATGATCGCTTATTGAATATATTTAAGTCTCACTATAGTCATTCATAGAATTAAAATCTTGAAAGAATTTTGAATATCAAATGTTCCATTGTAAACGGATAAGGATTATTTCTATTAAAATGAAGCAATTTTATCAAGATATAATAACTTATAGAGATAATGCAATATTTATATATATTTGATATTCAAAATTCTTTCAAGATTTTAATTCTATGGACGACTACACAGTAGACTTTTGTAGAACGAACTTTATGTATTGAAACATTGAGGATGACCCAATTGAGGTTGAAACATCTATATGTATATTTTATATTTCTTATATATATTTTTTATATTTTTGTTTATTATTTACATAGAATAATTTGTCAAATTTTTGTTCAATATATCTATTTATTATAAATACTAATGAAATAATATAATTTTTTGGCTCTTTTGTTATACTAAAATTAGAATTTGAATCCATTTATAGGAGGGATAAATTAAAATTAAAATTAAACACTACTTATTCAAACACTAGTTATCGAGATTATAAAAATAATTAAAACATTGCCTTTACCCGATCCTTTTAATTAGCCAGCGACATTATCTTTTCGATTTCCGGTACCTATGCATGCGCTTGTACTTCAATCTCTTTTGGCAGGCCGTTAGAAACGGAAAGGCAGGGATGGAAGAGTAAAAAGAAAAGAAGCGATCGAGGGGTGCAAAAGTTTTCGATGAAATCGCGAGTACCCTCGAAACTTGCCGTTCGAAACGGTCGGAGCTGGCGGATGCACGAGATTCGGACGGAAAGCGAAAACCGTTTCGTTATAGGTGGATGGTGTCGGCTCTTCTGGGATGCAGGCGGAGGGTGGAGAAAGGGAGAGAGTCGGGACGCGCGGCGGAACGGGCCTTAATTGCCCGCGAGTTAATTAAACTGTAATTCAATCGCGCGAATTCGCCGATGTTTTATCGCGGCGCGACGCGCCGTTAAGTTCGCACTCGGCGATACGCTCGTTACGAAAACGGGAAAGTATATGGGACCGATGCATTTTGCGTACGCTGAGCGGAGACGAGGGTAATTTACATAGGGGGTGAATTAAGTCTAAGTGCTGTACATTAATGGAAACTCAAATTACTTAGAATTTAACGTGATGTCTTGAAGAATAAACAGAGTCATATTTTAAGAATGCTTAAATGTTTCTTCTCAGCGTCCACTACGTTGGAGCAAATTAAAATTAGTAAATAAATATTATTAATTTGTAAAAAGCAATTTTAGTTAATTTGTTTACGCCCGTAATATTCTATATATTCTTAAAACTTGTATAAAAATTGATAAACAATAATAAGTTAATCGATATAATTATTTTAATTGATATAAATTATTTGAAAAAAAAACAATAAAAAGTTAATAAATTGCTAGATATGAATAAATCAAACAAATAAATAAAGAGTCAATATGATAGACTAGATTTTGATGTCTACACTGAGAAAAATTTCGAAAATACAAGAGTTTGATCATATCATAAAAATCAGAAAATGATCTCTCACCTAGAATTATAATAATTTCAATCGGACAATTTCGATTTGTCCATTTTTAACCAGAATTTTAATTAATCCAATCAGACTTTTTTTCAGTATAATATTTTTATATGTAAATTCTAAACAGATATTTTAATTATGCGTCGCTTACTGTTGGATTTGAAACGCAATCATAAACTGAAGCTGAAATAATAATAATAATATTATAATTAACTTGATTATTGATAAAAAAATTGTTATAATTCTTGCCTCGGACCTAGAAAGGTCAATGCGATAGCTTTCCAAATGTTTTATTACTATTTTGTATATTTCAAGGTTAATTTCAAGTAAGCGTATTGAAATTCATTGATAAATCGAATATGTGAATTTAGGCAGATTACGCCAGTGGATTTCTTAGACCAGTGGCGAGGTGAGGGCAGCGAGGGCTGCTTATTGTAATTATCCCTTCGAAGTACGTACAGCCTACCCTTGGCCAAAGGCCTCCCCTTTCGTACACGCTCCCGGGCTCGATTGTTCTTGCTCGTATGGCACCGTGCGCCACGTCTATGAAATTAAACGTACTACCCTTCTTACCGAAAACGCGCCTGTTCCGTCAAGATCTCTCCTCTCCCCTTTGCCCTCGGCCCTCCATCCTCCTCCTCCTGCCGATGTATCCAACGCCCTTAATTTCTCGAAGATAATTGCCGCCTCATCTCTGTTAAACCGTCGCGATAATCGATGCGTCGCGCCAACGCCGCATCGCGATTGATGACTTCGCTCGCGCGGGTGCGCGAAACGCAAAACGAAATTACATTCTTTCGAAAGTCCTGTCTCATCCTTGGCAATTACCCAGTCAGGGAACCTCCCTCTTCTTTCTCTCCTCCCTCAGAGTAGTCAGTCTCGTTACTCGATCCGTAATTTGTTACTTATCTAGAACGAAACTTTCGATCGCCCGCGTCTCCTGGGATATGTAGACGAAGTTTCGTCGCCCTGAGCGATAAATGAGAAATTTAAAACAAGTTATTCAGTCGCAGTTCGGGGAAACATTATACTTGGCTGTCACTTTGCGTTTCATTTATCGATAGAATAAAAAATTTAATTTAGTTTATTATTATTAATTATGTTTCGTAATTATATGTTAAATGATTAACTTGATGCTGATTTATATAATTTAACAAAATGAAATTTCAACGTAGGTGGAATTGCTTGTACTTCATGCAAGATATTATTATTAAAAAGTCTGATTATTTTATAGCCATGTTTGTGAACGATTAGTACGCATGTGGCATATGAATTTATTGAGAGACATGCATATGCAACATGGAACTTTGGTAGGACGTAGTATATGTCCATAGTTTTTTTTCGATCGGATATGTAGATCACGTACATTTTTTGCAAAAATCATGCACCGAATTCGCGCCACGTACCGGTCTTGCACTTTGTCGGAATGTTTGACTTCGTCGGATACATATTTCAATCGTCGTGACCGAAGAAGCAAGGGGAAAGAGGAATGGTTGTTTGCTGGTGACCAGAATTTAATATTCATCCAATCAGGGGGGTAAATCCACTGCGCCCGAGGGTGTCACTTCTACCTCTCCTACTGCCTGCTTTCCTTGCCAATCGCATATTTGCTCGTTCGAGAGACTGAATAGAAAAATTTGCGATGTGAATATTTGCGACAAATGTGATCTAGTGTGTAAAGAAAGCATAATTTTAAGTAAATTTGAAGAAAAAGATGAATTGATGAATTAATTTATATAAAAGCATATGAAAGCTATGAAATACAAAATAATATTTATTTATTTATTTTTCTTTATATATACATTTTTTTACTTTTTTTTGCTTATATAACAATCATTTTCGTAATTTAATACGTCATTTAATACATTGTAATTGTGATCAAAATTCTGATTCTTTATTGCAGTTTATTAATCTCGAAATCCCTGGGAAAACTGGGTAGAATCTCTTAAAATCGATCTATGGTAAAGCTGTATAAATAAACAGTTTGTATTCTTATTCCGACAGTTTAATTGTATGGATGATTCTTTCGGACGAAAAAGAGAGCACGCGAAGTGCACGTCAATAGAATGCTCGGCTAGCCGACATAAAGGGTAATATAATTTGCATTATGCTCGCGGTAGGGCGTACCCTTGTTTCGTAAGCATTGCGGAGCAAACTCAGTAACAAACCCGCGGATTCGTTCGATCAAACTTAATTAGCGCCGAATTCCAGACATAATTAAATCCGACCGCTGTGTAATTTTACGTTGGTAGATAGCTCATGAGAGATGAAGGGGCATAGAAGAGGAAAGGGAGGAGGAAGGGCTAATGTAAAAGAGAGGAAAAGCTAAGAAAAAAAGGAGGAGAAATTTTGTCCACAATGGCCAAATTTTTTTTAAATAAATACAATAATGAATATGTTTAAAATTTACTATATTTTTTCACTTCAACTAGGTTTCTTTTGTGTAATCTTGATAAATCTTAACGATTCTCTCTCTCTCTCTCTCTCTCTCTCTCTCTCTCTCTCTCTCTCTCTCTCTCTCTCTGCTTGAATTACTTTTTATTTATTTTTGTCGATCTTTTAACGGCGACTTTAATTGCTGTCTAATAACTTCTATTTTATCGCGCAGAAAATGAGGCATTATCGTAAACTATTGGAAAAAATTTCTACGCTAAGATTTCACGCGTGTCTTGCAAGTGGGATGATAAACGTAGCCAATAATGCCACAGCATTCCCCAGTAAAGCGTGGGAAGAGACAGAGAACAAGTGAGACAGAGATAGAGGAATTCCTCGAATGCTTTTGTAGTTTAGAAGGCAGCCCCAACGTTCTTAGCTATACCCTTTCCTTCCTCGAGTACGCTGGTTCATTCACGATACCCTACTCATTAATTATAAGAAAACATTGTCCTGCGGCTGCAGTCCACGTAAAAAATGGTAGTGGAATGGCGTAGAAGGTTTTTTTTATTTAAAAAAATACTTCAATAATTTGCTAGAGAAAACTTTTTGCAAATATACGCTATCTTATGTATTAATTGCGGTATGTATTAATTGCGCATATATATATTCAGTATATATATTATCTATAAAATTAAGAAAATATAATATTCTATCGAAAAGATCTAATTGAAAAGAGATTATAGACTATTAGATTTCCTTTCTAGTTTATTATGGAGATGAAATCAGTTTGTATAGCGAATCCTTTTCAATGAAAGTGTGAAGTACTCTTTAATGCCGCGCTCTGTCTTGATAACGTCTCTGAGCCTCATCCTAATAACAAGCAGCATTAATCACTACAGCGCCACGTTGCAATTACCATGATGGCGCTGGTTTAGCTTAGGAGCGGCGTTAAAGGCGAAGTAGGGGACTTTGTCGAGCATAAAGTCAGAGAATCAAGGCGATCCGTTTTCCTATAGCCTGTGAATCCTGTATTCTTCGTCTTCGTCAGTGGCGCTGTCTTTATTATTTCTGCATCTACATGAAAGTAAAAGCAAATGTAATATTTTGAATTGCTCTTAACATTTTTTCTTTTTTCGTACTTACTGTGTCTTTAATTGTCTTTTTTGCAGTTTTTATAATTATTTTTTTCTGTTTTTATTTAATCATTTTACTACACTAAACAAACGTGTAGTGTTATCAATCACTTCTTTTTTTTTTATTTTGATGAATAATCATAATCAGCTCTTTTCAATTAGTTCAGGAATGAAAGAAGTCACGCGACGAAATTTCGTTCTGTGAGTTGGTTAGAAAAGTTAAAAGATGGTCGGAATGTGAAAAAGCGACGAAGAGGTCCGTGTTGCAGAAAACAATCTGGATTGTGTAGGAAAGACCTAGATTTTTCTTTTGTTTTGTTGTTGCCTTTCCGTTCCTTCTCTTTCTTGACAAAGATGAATTTTACGTTCATGTCATAACTGTCTTCCCCTATCTCGACAATCATGTCATCCTTTCGCGGACTTTCCGTTCCATCCAATGTGATCAATGAACGACGCAGATGCCGTTCCGAATTGTTTCAGAGTATTGTGCATCTAATCGCCCACCCCGTCACTTTGACCGCATCTCGGGGACCAGTCCGGGGAATCTCTCGGGATATGGCAATCCATAAATCGAAAGTTCGAGTTCTCCCCCAACAAATATCGCGTATCTCGACCACTCTTATCGACGTATTCTTGCGTTAACGTAAGATCGAGCGGTGAATCGCCTCTGGCTACTCTCTCTCTCTCTCTCTTTTTGCCAGATGCGGGATTACCACTGGACTATTGAAGTCAGGCTTCCTTGAGGCATTAAATCATTGTAATATAATTACAAGCATGTTTTCATCTCAGGAAGATTCTACATTATTGTATATTATATCCTTGTAGATATTGTTAATTATATATCAACAATCGAATTTAAAGCGAATGATTTATAGTACTTTATGATTTAATAGCATAAGGAAAAAAAGTGCTGTAATATTGTATGTAACTACAGAAAGAATAGTTTGCTAAAGTATCTAAAAATTTAGCTAGATTTAAAAATAATTTTGTTGGACTATTAAAATAATTATATAAGTTGAAGCTGATTGCTAGAATATTAAATTTTTTTGTAGTATTGCTCATAATATTTGAGTTTTTGTATAAACATTTTGATCCAACAAAATTATTTTTATATCTACATTTAGTTAAATTTTTTTAGATTTCAATAAAATCGTTTATATATGTATATATTTCCATGTATATCTTTTTTCTTTCACAAAATTCTATTTATTTTTAATTTTTCCGCAATATTGATATAAAAATTAAGAATAAACAAATTTTTCAATAATATATTTAAATTTCTGGTACGATTGTTGATGTTTAAAAAAAATATTGCGATTGTAATTTTAGTACCACCGATAGTCGATCGTTTTCTACCCAATGTCAACGACTCGCGAATCTCGGAGAATTAAGAGGGTGTTTGCCCCTTCTTTTCGCCAGTTGTAGAACTAAGTGAGAGAGATGGGGGAAGAGAGGTAGTGCTGCTATACTGTGGTGGCATGCGCTCAACGTCGCAGAATCCACCTCCTGTCAAGTTTAAACCCGCTACGTGACTAAGTTGCAAGCGGCCTGCTAAGATGTCCTGCTAATTTATATGTTCGCGTTAACTCGCGCCATCCCCCTTGTACACCGTAACATCTCGCCGAAGGGGTGGCGGAGGAAGCTTCTGTGAGAGAGGGCACGGGACGCATAAGTAATCGCCGCTATCGCACCCGACAGATGCGCCGAAGATTCCTTGTTTCTGATAGTACAACTACAACTATGAATCGGTCTTGGCGTAATGACATTAATTTTTTTTTAATTTAGATTTAAAAAAAAATACTGCTCTTATATTTTTTTTAACACATATTTTTTTGATCCATCCATTATATTATTTCTCGAACATTTGTTATATTAGATGGGAAAAAGTTCGTGGCGTTTTTTCCATTAAATGTAACGAGAAAAACGTCACGAATTTTTTCCCACATCTAATATTTAAAGCATTAAAAATAGTCTACACAAGGATCATTCCACAATTATCCGGAATTCTTGAAATATGTTGTTGAACACACAAATCTAAGAGACATGTATTTTTTTATAATGTCTCAATTTAAAAATTAAGAGATGTGAAACGATTCCTCAAAATTTATGGGGATATTTTCGAAATATTAGATTTTGAAAAATATAGAGTTATATATAACATAAAATATATTTTTAAAATTATATAAAAGTTTTATCTAAAATATTTTTTTTATCTCATTGTTTCTTTGATAATTAATTAATTGGAGTAAAAATATAAGTGTTAGTTTTAAAAGATTTTTTTCACTCTTTAAATTTCCAATTGACCAATATAAAAAAAATACGTATCTCGTACAACGAATTCGATTGAATCAATCAGTGCAATCAGTGCAATTGGTGTATATTAAAGTTATAATACACAAATTGACACAAAAATGTGTATTTAATATAATAATAAAAACGTTAAATTGAAATCTCCTCAATATGTTTTATTGTATTGTTACTGTTAAATAAAATAAGTATTTTATAATTTAAAATACTTCACTTTTATTTCACTTTTAATTCATTGTTAGATTAAATCAGCATACAATTAGTGTTAGTTTTAATATTCTAGTGTACTAATGCATCCAATCGAATTCGCTTTTAAATTTTTAGCAACATATTTCAAGGAGAATCAAGTCAGTTTCGGACAGTTAAAATAGACCTCTTATAAGAAAAAAGTGGTGAAGATTATAATTGCATGAAGTTGATTAAAGTAATTATGCTTAGGAATTTTATTTTTGTAGTTATTATCATTATAATATTAGGATCAATATTTTCAGGATCAATCATATATTCTTTTTGATATCTATATAGAATTGTAAACATAATTATTTTTATACTAACGTATACATTGATAGCAATAATAATTGTACAAATGGAGCAGTTTTACGTACAATTATAATCACAAATATAAACCTTTTTCTCTCACAAAGTACATTAACAAAAGTCAATTTAAATAGTAGAGACACATTAATTTTGATGTAATTATAAATTATATAGTTGAAAAGCTAGAAATGGTACAAATAATAAGTGAATTGATATGTATATTTGTAAAAGTATCTGTTCAAGATATGTGCGATCTTTTCTCATGAGCAAAGTACTTAGAGATCGTCAAAGGAATCACGTTTACTTACCTGACAGGGTTAGGTTTATAGAGCAAGGATGCTGGTCCTTAGGGCGAACTTTACGGTCGGGCCTCGAAGAGGCAGAACCGCAGAAGCTTCGAGGTTTGAGCCCTACGTATCCTGATGAATCGTTTGGTGCGCAGAACTCCTTTGAAGCGTTCTCCAGACGACCATCCTTCATTAGGCTTAATCGGAGAGAAACTCCTCCATGTCTTGCTCGAACACTTAAAAAAAGTCTTGTCCTAGAATAATTAGATGTTTTGCTATTTCTCACGCATGTTCGATTTTTAACTCTCAAACGAAATGTTCTTCGAACTTTGTTGTCAAAAATTTCATTTTTTTTTCATTTTGCGAAGAAATAGGTTTCAATCATGAATGAGATCTTAAAGACATGATGGTGGTTGCATTCCAATTAGGAGCCCCTATGCTCCATACGTTCCTAGTGATGGTCGCTCATATCAAATGTAACAGGCGCCCACATGTTGAAAATGCATCCATGCATGAATATTTGCCTAAGTGATTGCTCGTCTTAAGACGATGACGACGACGACGACGACGACGACGAAGACGACGAGATGAGGCACCGATCGGATGTCCATATGTCTGCCTGACCATACCTGCATCTTCTCTACTTGTGGTTCTTGCCCAGCACGTAACACACGAGCAACTTCGTACTCAGAGTTGCCGCTCACGGACGTCTTTGGGAAACTTTCTTTGGGAAACAGCCTTTCCGAGACAGATATAGGGTGAGGATGTTTTCTCTCTTTCTTCATCTACTCCCTCCCCTATTTCATTTCTCCTTCTTCTCTCTAGTTAACTGCCTGCAATGTTAACATGTGATGTCCCAACAGCCTTCTTATTTTTCGCTTTTATATGTGCGAGTTATTCAATAATTGAGTATAAAATCTAACTAAAAAATTTTTTAAATAGGAAAGATAAAAAGCAATTTTAAAAATGTTGAAAAATTTGTTTTATTTGATATACTGAATAATAAAAAGCATTGTATGTTTATAATATATTTAAATAATAATTGATTATTTTTCTATATCTTTCTGTTATATACTATCAGATTTAAGTAGATTTAATAAGTAGATTTATGAAAACTTGGCAAGTTTGCGTTAATTTTTACTTTAGACGAGCATCTAGAAGCGTATTTTAGAGCGGAAAGAATACAATAGATTTGCACCGAATAAGCTATTTTCTTTTGGTTGTGATCGAAGTAAAATATCCTATGGATAAGAGCAATCGCACTTTTCTCTGACTTTTCATCTTAAAGATCAACTCTTGCAACATAAGCCGCACATATCCAGTCCTCCGCACAGGATCGCGCGATTCGTAAACCCTTATCAAAAACGTAGTTCCGCCAAAGCTCCGGTGGCTCTCGAGACTCGAAAGCATCGATTCCCTTCGCTTGCCCTGTCCGCTTTTCGCCTCCTCGCCTTGTTATAAATCATGAAAGCTGCAGGGTAGCGACGATGGTGGTGGTGGTAGTAGTCCACCCCTGTGTATACTAGCGCCGCCGGGTGGACTTCGTATCCAGATCATAGGGTGGCTTCTTTCGGTCCAGGAACAGGAACGACGTCAAGAGTAAGAAGGGGTGCCCTCGTCGACGGAGGCAAGATCAGTACATTACAGATAAAGCGAACGACTCCGGCCGTCCGGGACTTTTTTAAGCCATAAATTTGGCGAGCGGCAGGGACGAGGGTGGGAGGAAGGGAGGAAGACGGCGTTGCGAGAGAAGTGTTTGCCGAACTGGTTCCTTCCTTCCTAACTCAATTGCTACGACGCAGTGATCTATGGTGGTCGGGGAACAGCAAAATCACGGACCCGCGTCCTCGTGCCCCGGATTTCTGCCACTCTAGAGAGGGTCTCCTTATTTCTATCGATGCCACACTGATTTCGCACATGTTGTGTTTTTCCTTTCCGCATTATTTTCGATCCAATTGGAACGAAGAAAGGAACGATTCGATTTAAGAAGACGAATGCTATTTCATATTTTTCTTTCGAGTGTATCTCAAGAGTTGTTATTTAGTTTGAATTGAACAGGTTAAGAAATTTTAAGGATATTGTTATTATAATAAAGGATAGAAAAAGAGTGTATTCGCATCTTTCTCAGTTTTCGAAGTTTTTAATAGGAAGTCTATTTCTTTTTTTGACAGCAAAATTTATTACAATAAATTATATCTGTTAACTATACGTTATTATTACACACACGCACGCACACACACACACACACACACACAAAACTATTAAGATGTTTATCTTTAACACTGTAAATTTGAAATAAATTCCACGATTTTTAGTTTGTCTAATTTGCTTAATTCGTATTATTTTATTGAAATTAGTGGATTTATATACAATTATATTATTAGTAATCAAATTTATTTTAACAAACTTTGTCAATTAAATAATAGATGCGTTTTTAAAGCTCATTTAAATAATCTGCGTCAAAGATTTTAAGTCCTATTTTATAATAATTTCATACTTTTAAATTTCGAACATAGGAAAAGCTAAAGTCTAACCAAAACCTTTTTTTTATTTTTGCCGAAATTAAAAACAAATATTCGGTTTTTACTGAATTTCGGCCGAAATCGAAATTTTTGGATAAATCTACAAACACCATATGATTTTAGAATCATTGGAAAATATCGAAGTATATGGAATTTATATATTCTTTAAATATAAGATTTTATATCTATGTTATCTATTTTAATATCTATCGATTTTATATCTATTTTAATATTTTATTATTCCGGAAATTATGAAAAATTTCCTATAAATTTAAAGAATTTTATGTATTAGGCATGTGGCGACTTGGTAAGTAAAAAGAATAAAGAGAAAGAAGAGATGGCACCGGTGTGATGAAGAGAAATCGACGACGATAATTGATGATAACATATAGTTTTTCGAATGCCGGCATGTTGCAATTTATAGAATTTCGATTTACTTACCGAATTTTTTTCTTAACTCCGACCGAAACCGAAATTAAACCGAAACTTCGATTTTTTTAGCGAAATTGATCGAAATTTCGTTGGATTCTAAAAAAACGCTATAGTTGCCACAACCGGAAATAATGATAATTTTCGCCCATTAATATATTTGATTGTGATAATCGTATAATGGACGTATCTTAACAATTATAGCCGTTAAGATTTGCCAATTTTATGGTTATCATAATTCTATTGTAGTTTTTATAACTAAAAGTGTATTGATGGGCGACTTTTGCATGGCAAAAGTTTGCGTGGCAACCGTAGACGTTTTTTTCGTAAGTATACTTAAACTTGAGTATTATGGTTATAGGCTATAATTTCTCTAATTGTTAAATAGTGCATTTTTATTATTATTCTCAAAGATGCAGTATTTACAGTATTACAGTTTATTTTCGTACACTATTTGAAATAATATTGAATATTATATAATGTTTTTACTTTTTACTGCCTGCAAAGTTTTACATGTATTCACTAAAAATTATTATAATGTTAAATAAATTATTAGACAGTTAAGCTGTCGTAATATTTTTTATACTAAAGATATTATAATATAAATTGTAAATTATAATGTGACCTATAATTTGTATTTTCATTTTCACTATGTATTTGTACATATATGGACATATTTTTGTCACATTAGTGATTCGGCTATTAATCAAAATGATTATTAATTAAGTAACACGTGTACACATGCGCGCGCACACATTTTTAAAAATCATTTTTTTTAACTATAGAATTTTTTTTTAGTTTCTTAGTTTAAAAAAAATTATAATTATTATGTTACTATTGCAATATCATTATATATTTATAATTATAATTAAATTATGTTAATATTTATATATATTTGTACTAAATACATGAAATCATAAATTTTATTTATCATTTTACAAAACATGTATTTTAACATAAAACATGTATGACCAATTGTCCATAACTAGCCATAATATTATGGTCATTTTTCTTAAAAATGAGATAAGAGATGCAGTTAAGTTATAATATTTTAATAATATTAAATTTTTCTGTTAAGCGTTTTCCCTTAACTTCGATAATATTTATTAATTAAGTTTCAATGAATTACATATATGAAGTGATAGATAAATTTTATTAAAAAAATTTTATTAACAAAAATAAAAGTATCTTTTTTACAAAGTTAAAAAAGTATAGCTATCTTACCCAAATTTACTCTATGCAGATTGTCTAAAATGGGATAATACTTTTAACAAGACATTCTATCGATAAGAGTATTGTTCTTCTGTTTTCTTTCTTCTGTTTTCTATTTATTTCTGCTATCTCAACAAAAATGTTTTCAATTGTAAGTCTTTTTAAATTAAAGTCAAGAATCTCGAACGACGCGATTTCGCATTATGGAAAGGAAGAGAAATTTAAAGAGTCGGTGGATATTAAAGATGGGGAAAAATAAGAGATCCTATAACGAAACGATCTAATGACTGGGAATCCTCTTTATGGTTTTACAAGAATTTTGACCCCTCGGACAAAAGATAACCTGGGGAGACGATGTTTAGCTCGTATCTTCGTCTTCGTCGGAGGGTGACACCCTTTTCTTTTGTAAGCTATAAATTGTCTACAGTAGAACCTTCATAGATACTGAAGTTGCTCAAGACAAAAAAAAAATTTTGCAAGAATTATATATATAGTATGCTTAATTCAAGTATCATGTCTAGATTATTGTCGGAAATATTGTCCTTAATGAATACTTTTCGTATTCCTATCGTGCGCTATTTTCTTTGAAAATTGATCTAAATACGAGAGAGATTGTATTAATTTTTTAATTATTTACCATTGCAATTGATTAATAGTATCATGTAAATTTTGTACACTTTGCGTACCGATTTATTATTTGCTATTTTTATAATTCAAATAATATTTATCTTTTATTGAGTAAAATTATATAAAATTATTATATAAAATATGAGTAAAATTTATCTGTGATTTGATGAAAATTTTGAGAAAACGATTTATTTATTATTATTAATATTTTGTAAATTTTTAAATTAAGAATTTAAAAAAGTAATTATAATATTAAATTAATTTATAAAAACACGTTTTCGATGATAAATTTTGTTTCTCACATACCTTTATATTTTCTTTCTTACAATTAGCGCAAATACGACGATGATTACTGGAAAATCCGATTATTTTCTACAGACAATTATAAGTATCAGCTTGTACATTAATTAATTGCTTCATTAACGACTTGTAAGCGATTCTACGAAAATAAATATTTCTTGCAATTTATTTAAGATACGATTAAAATATAATAGAATCGTGAGAGATAACCCGATCACATATGAAACAGTACGAGTTGCTTTACTTGCTCAATGGAATCTCATACGAATGACAGCATGTCGACAAAGTGTAAACACAGCGCGCTGTACCTACGTAAAATATACGATGTGATCGTATTTTTCAAAACGTTAAATATTTCAGAGAACTCGATATATATATATATATAATCGTTGATTGTCACTGTGCGCACAGCGCACTGTGTTTACGATTGTCGAATATCGAGGCAAATGGCTTTATGACTTTGATCACAGGATCGTAGCGTTATCATTCGCATGGTGACATTTGAACGAGAAGGTAGCAACGCGTGCTTACTTCATGTGTTGTCTCATTACTTTTCATAACGAGTTCGAAACAAGAATATTTCCCATTATTATTAACTAGCATGTTTAGCTAGCTTTCGCGTACTATTATATCGAGAAGTGATGATTATTTATTGAAATATTTCGCGTAATTTATTTGAAATTGAAATAATAGAGAAAATTATTATTTCGGATGTCTATCCATAAAGTTATTTGCTCGACACGCCTGAATTAAAATATATCGCATATTGTGTTTTAAATTCTTCGTCGATTTTTCACATTTCAATCAGTTGTTTTGTTTAAATTTTAACGTGTGTTAATTACTTAACATAAATTTGATAGATTTGTTCTTCGTGAAACACTATGAGTTTTGTGCAGATAATTTGTACGATCATATTTTTTTATGTTATTATTCTATTGTCGTAATTTATAATATTATGAGTCATATACGATTATAATTTTGAGAATACTATATTATGAAAATATAGTATCATGCAATTGTTTATTAATTCGCGCATATATCTTCGTAATTAATCGTATCTTTGTGAGTGATTTAAGAAGCAACAACAGAGAAAAGACAAGAGAAGAGAAGGAGATCCGCAGGAAGACATCGGCGACGGTGAATCAACTATATGAAGTAAGCAAGAAGTGCAATTTGTTATTTATTTATTATGTGTAGAATTAATTGTTTATCTTTTCGCGACGATTGCATAACATATGCAATATCACAAATTAAATTGACAAATTAAAAAATTATTATGCCTATGAAAAATCAAATATTGGATGTATAAAAAATTTATTCAATTAATACATAATGTAACAATATATGTTCAATAAGATTTTGTAAATAATTTTAAGATTGTATTGAATATTTTTAGGATTTTTAAAACAAATTGCAGAATTTTGAAACACTTTTTACATTTTTATGGGTTATTTAAGCAATTATGAATTAAACATTTTTTATTTTTAAAGCAATAATAAACTTTTTAAAATAATTGTAACATTGCTTACTTAATTTTAATATTTGTTAAATCTTTTTAATATATATTTCTTAAACATTTTAACATATTAATGTTTTATAAATAATTTTTATTT
>NW_017259305.1:1079076-1079340 GCF_001594045.1 Atta colombica | reverse complement strand
TTTTATTTTTAAATAATTTGTGGATATTTTAAATAATTTCGAATTTTTAAAACAAATTAATATATTTTAAATAACTTTTAACTAATTAGTTAAATTAAATGCAAAAGAATAATAAGAAACATGCTTTGACACAAGTGATAGAAACATGCAAGTATTTGAAGTGCCTCGCTCTAGTTTCGGTTGTATCGATCCTGATCGCGTGAATTCCACGCGCCCATTCGTCAACTTCAATATCTTATCATTCAAATTATACTCAGATCGTTT
>NW_017259305.1:1078559-1078976 GCF_001594045.1 Atta colombica | reverse complement strand
TATTATTATACTTATATTATACTTATATTACTTATTAAGGATATGACATTAAATGTTTTTACCAATTAATGTAGGGGCATACCTAAATCATTTTTTTAAATCCATTTTTTAAATCCCTTTTATCAAATTTCTAAATTATTAAAGCCTGGGTGGCTAGATGTTGATGCTTAGGAGCGGCAAAATGTTCTTTATTCGTTACTGATTTATATAAAATATTAAATATCTCGTAAATTATTAATTTTTTTGATAATCATTTGATAATCTTAATATTTTTATGAACAGAATAATAAGATAAATCAATTGGTTTAAAGAAAATACGTAATTGTTTTTAAAAAATATGTGGACAAAATGAACATTTTTTTAATAAGTACTAACTATATATATTTTCTTTACACTAATTGATTCAGTTTGTTATTC
>NW_017259305.1:1078080-1078482 GCF_001594045.1 Atta colombica | reverse complement strand
AAATATAAAATAAAATATAAAATATCTTCTAAATTATTGGTTTTTCGATACCTTTATCTTAATACTTTATATGCGGAATAGTAATTAGAGCAGATCAGGGACTGTAAAGTGTCGATCATCTGAGTGACGTTTATCAACACTTTATAATCGCCGAAATCTTACTCACATTGAATATTTTTGCGCCGATGGCTTTACGTTTTAGCTCCGAAGCTCAAATTGGACAGGCCTGAGGAATCATATAATGTAAGAAATTTATATAATTCCATTAAAAAAAAAATGAGGTTGATCTTGAAATTTTTTTTATGCCTCTACTCATACAAAAATGTATACATTATGTAATGATTCTTTTCAAGTCATGCAAATTTTGTATATAACAGTTTTTCATACAACTTACAGTTTACA
>NW_017259305.1:1075408-1078047 GCF_001594045.1 Atta colombica | reverse complement strand
AGAGTCAATATTCTCTGAGCCATCAGAATAAATAAACAATGATTACTACTCATGTAACTTGTGTAATTACAAGCTTAAACATGCGATTATTATTTTAAAAGTTAGTACAATCTTGAGATCTTTGTTCTAGATGCTTAATTTTAATTAGTTTCTAAAATAAATTATATATTATCAAAGTATTATACATAGTGTGAAATTTTCTTTTTTTTTTTTCTTTGTTTTAGTTTCTTTAATTCTTTGTTTAGTTTATTTCTTTGATAATAAGTATCTTAATAAGAAAAATACGAAATCTATACTATAATAATACAACATTTTTATATGATATTATTAAATTTGTGATATTATTTAAACAAAATTATTGGATATCTAAATTATAAATACTATAATTAAAACATGGAAATTGAAAAATAATTAGAGATGTAATTTGTATATTCACATTTTATTAAATTAATAGTTTAATAATATAATGGAAGAATAATAATTAGCTAATTATGTAATTAATTAGAAATATAATATATAATTTAATAACATGTACAAACAAGATATTATTTTATGTTCATGTCATGTAGTATTTACTGAACATAATCTCTTTTTTTACTTTTGCGAACTCGTCGAAGGCATGGATATATTTTACCTCATTTTAAAGGACTCGGTGAAGACACGCACGCAGCAATTGAAACGCACACTGTAATGCGAGAGTCTCCCTCTTTTCGTCCTCGTACTTTATATGTGCACGTGCCTTCCATTTCCATCAGATATAATTGCATGTCTGAAAACGGATTCAGAGTAGGCAGTCGGGCAGGCAGGTAGGCATCAGGCGAACGAGCGGGAAGCGAAAGATAACATGATATATATATAGTTAATTACCTTCCGGCGTTACCTGGGTGCACTGAAAGGTTGGAAGACGCGCAAATGTTTCTTCGCATTAACTTAATATTTTCCTAAACCATCCTGTAATTTCGTAGACACGTATTATATGCGTCGCCTTTATTTCTACATTTTCTGTCGCGAATAATTTATGGTATAAAGATATGTGAAAGTTACATGTTGTAAAGATAACTAAATTAAATTATGTTATGTTACAATTCATCGAAAAAATATAAGACGTATAAGTACAGAATGACAACAACAATTTGGCCACAAAGTTTTATTTTATCAAATCATTAGTAACATTATATTTACAAAAAGAAACTCTGAAGTGTTAGTTATATTTTATTGTACATAAAAAATAATTAATATTCAAAATTGCCAGGTTTGATATAAGCTTCAAGGCACTTTGGGAATCAATAATGGCCACATGTTTCCACGGATAAATTCTCCCAGGCTAATAGAATGATCTTTAGTTTACTAACAAATAAAAATCTTTTAGTGTAGAATTTTTTTGATATTTAATCTTAGCTATATACATTCAGGTTCCAGAAACCTGGAACCCCAGTGCAATTTTTTAAGGTTGACATTTCTGAAATTGGAAGGAGAAAGTGAAAAAAAGTTTGGGGAAGTGAAAAAAAGTTTGCTCCCTTAGCAGGTAGATGTGGCGCTGTCATTCGCCGTTAACTATAAAATAATGAACATTTCACGTTTGAAGTCCTGAGTGTATATAATTTATGTAACTTATAATATATAATATTATATAATTAAATTTCATATATATCTTGTAATATTATGGTTGATTTTTTTGCTTAGTGTTTCTCCTGCGAATGTTTCTTTGAATAATCGGTGTCTTTGCACGATTAACGGTTGTACAAGGCAAAAGCTAGATTACTCGTGAATTCAGTTCAATTCAGTAGTCATATTTACCATGGACTAGCTAGTGCTTGTTGCATTAATACGCTAACGCACTTTCGCGCCAAAACGTTCAACAGTACATTCTGACTGGACAACTAGCGCACTCTCGCGCTGAAACGTGCAACAGTACATCTGGATGGTCGATGACAATAATAATAACGATGACGTATCTTAATTCTATAATTCTATCTAGTTAAAAGTTTCACATCGGAACTTTGCGTCGCAATATCTCTGCTCGTGGGGCACATAGGAAAAAAATAAAAACTTTTATTACACAATTTGAGTGGATACTATCGGTTGAGAGTATGTAGAACCTCGATTCAATTATTGAGATCTAATAATCTCAATCCCCCGTAACTCGCGGTCTTGCGTAAAATAGTCATAGTAGTGTCCACTGCGCGTGCTTTAGTGGGACACTTTTATCTGAATACAACACTAAGAGTTTCTTTCACTTATGATTAAATTAATCGATGATTAATTTGCAAAAGTGCCAACAGCAGTTTAATGTATTTGTATTTAGTTCTCACGTTGGCAGCAAAGTGATGAATGAGTCAATTAATGTCAATCGGAGTTGGTGAAATTGAAAGAAGCCCTAATTTAAACACAACAAAAATTATGTTAGACTTGTAATTTTTTCAAGGTATTTTTTCTAATTTGCGTTATTTCAATTCATAATCAGAGAGTGTGGAGTTTAATATCATTTTCTATCATTTCAAGTACTATATTTGCACTCTGTATTTGCATTCACGCCGCATTTATGTATATTTTTTTTTAAAGTTTTCAATAAATAACACTTACATTGCATATCCATTTTTAAGAATTTGCTTTTTCCATTTGTATTTATATTATTTATA